>NC_057811.1:75821618-75876263 GCF_018294505.1 Triticum aestivum | reverse complement strand
AGGCAGCGGGGAGCCGCGGGGAGGAGGCTCGGGCGCGGAGGAGGAGACGGGCCGGCGGGGGCCGTCCATGGGCTCGCCGGGCCGCGGGCGGCGCGGGCGACGGGCGCCACGTGGCAGCCTCCGGTTGGCCGGGCGCGGCGGCGGCTTTCGTCCGGCGGCGCGGAGGAGCGGGGTTAGGGTTTGGACCGCGAGAAAATTCGGAGGGGGACACATATATATAGGTAGAGGGAGCTAGGAGGCTCCAAATGGAGTGCGGTTTTCGCCCACACGGTCGTGATCGAACGACCTAGTGCATGGAGGAGACTTAGAGGGGTTTTGGGATGTTTGAAGGGGTGTTTTGCTGCAACACACAAAAGGACTTTGCGATTACCCGGTTAACCGTTGGAGCATCAAACGACCTCCAAATGGAACGAAACTTGACAGGTGGTCTACCGGAGGTATACCAAGGCCACTTGGCAAGACTCGGTCCATTCCGAGAATGTTTAACACCCACTCAAGAAAAGAAACAAGAGGGTTGCGCCGGAGGAGGTGGGAGTGCCGGATTGCAAAACGGACAACGGGGAAAATGCTCGGACGCAAAAGACGAACACGTATGCAAATGCAATGCACATGATGACATGATATGAGATGCATGACATGAACAAAATGCAAAACGAAAGAAAAAACCCAACCACGGAGGGAATATCATAACACATAGCCGAAAATGGCAAGAGTTGGAGTTACAAATATGAAAAGTTACATCCGGGGTGTTAAAACATGTTATTGATGTGTACTTTTCTAGTGTTTATAGCAACCCCTCGGCATTTGATACTGGTTCAGTTTCTAAGAGTAGTAACTCGAAACAGGAGTTGCAGAATGAATAGAAACTAGTTAAGGGCGAGGTGACGATGTGTGTTGGAAGTAGTTCCAAGATTGATATGATCATCATCGCACACTCCCTATACTTTCGGGATTAGTATTGAACCTAAATAAGTGTTATTAGGTGTTTGTGTTGAGCATGAATATGATTTGATCATATTTATTGCAATACAGTTATTCATTTAAGTTAGAGAATAATTGTTGTTCTGTTTACATGAATAAAACCTTCTATGGTCATACACCCAATGAAAATGGTTTGTTGGATCTCGATTGTAGTGATACACATATTCATAATATTGAAGCCAAAAGATGCAAAGTTAATAATGATAGTGCAACTTATTTGTGGCACTGCCGTTTAGGTCATATTAGTGTAAAGCGCATGAAGAAACTCCATGCTGATGGGATTTTGGAATCACTTGATTATGAATCACTTGATGCTTGCGAACCATGCCTTATGGGCAAGATGACTAAGACTCTGTTCTCCGGAACAATGGAGCGAGCAACTGACTTACTGGAAATAATAGATACTGATGTATGCGATCCGATGAGTGTTGAGGCTCGCGACGGGTATCGTTATTTCTGACCTTCACAGATGATTTGAGCAGATATGGGTATATCTACTTGATGAAACATAAGTCTGAAACATTTGAACAGTTCATATAATTTCAGATTGAAGTGGAAAATCATCATAACAAGAAAATAAAGTTTCTACGATCTGATCATGGAGGAGAATATTTGAGTTACGAGTTTGGTCTTCATTTGAAATAATGCGGAATAGTTTCGCAACTCACGCCACCTAGAACACCACTGCGTAATGGTGTGTCCGAACATCGTAACCGTAGTTTATTAGATATGGTGCAATCTATGATGTCTCTTACAGATTTACCACTATCGTTTTGGGTTATGCATTAGAGACAGCTGCATTCACGTTAAATAGGGCACCATCTAAATCCGTTGAGACGACACCATATGAACTGTGGTTTGGCAAGAAACCAAAGTTGTCGTTTCTTAAAGTTTGGGGTTGCGATGCTTATGTGAAAAAGTTTCATCCTGATAAGCTCAAACCCTAATCGGAGAAATGTGTCTTCATAGGATACCCAAAGGAGATAGTTGGGTACACCTTCTATCACATATCCGAAGGCAAGGCATTCGTTGCTAAGAATGGATCCTTTCTAGAGAAGGAGTTTCTCTCGAAAGAAGTGAGTGGGAGGAAAGTAGAACTTGATGAGGTAACTGTACCTGCTCCCTTATTGGAAAGTAGTTCATCACAGAAATCTGTTCCTGTGACTCCTACCCCAATTAGTGAGGAAGATAATGATGATGGTCATGTAACTACATATCAAGTTACTACCAAACCTCGTAGGTCAACCAGAGTGAGATCCGCACCAGATGGTACGGTAATCCTGTTCTGGAGGTCATGTTACTTGACCATGACGAACCTACGAACTATGAGGAAGCGACGATGAGCCCAGGTTCCGCGAAATGGCTTGAGGCCATGAAATCTGAGATGGGATCCATGTATGAGAACAAAGTGTGGACTTCGGTTGACTTGCCCGATGATCGGCAAGCCATAGAAAATAAATGGATCTTCAAGGGGAAGACGGACGCTGATAGTAGTATTACTATCTACAAATCTAGACTTGTTGAAAAAGGTTTTGACAAAGTTCAAGGTGTTGACTACGATGAGATTTTCTCACTCGTAGCGATGCTTAAGTCTGTCCGAATCATGTTAGCAAATTGCCACATTTTATGAAATCTGGCAAATGGATGTCAAAACTACATTCCTTAATGGATTTCTTAAAGAAGAGTTGTATATGATGCAACCAGAAGTTTTTGTCGATCCTAAAGGCGCTAACAAAATGTGCAAGCTCCAGCGATCCATCTATTGACTGGTGCAAGCATTTCACAGTTGGAATATACGCTTTGATGAGTTGATCAAAGCATATAGTTTGATACAGACTTGCGGTGAAACCTGTATTTACAAGAAACTGAGTGGGAGCACTACAGCATTTCTGATAAATATATGTGAATGACATATTGTTGATCGGAAATAATGTAGAATTTTCTGGAAAGCATAAAGGAGTATTTGAAAGGAGTTTTTCAAAGAAAGACCTCAGTGAAGTTGCTTACATACTGAGCATCAAGATCTATAGAGATAGATCAAGACGCTTAATAAGTTTTTTAAATGAGTACATACCTTGACAAAATTTTAAAGTAGTTCAAAATGGAACAGTCAAAGAAGGAGTTCTTGCCTGTGTTGCAAGGTGTGAAGTTGAGTAAGACTCAAAGCCCGACCACGGCAGAAGATAGAAAGAGAATGAAAGTCATTCCCTATGCCTCAAGCATAGGTTCTATAAAGTATGCCATGCTGTGTACCAGACCTATTGTATACCCTACACTGAATTTAGCAAGGGAGTACAATAGTGATCTAGGAGTAGATCACTGGACAGCGGTCAAAATTATCCTTAATGGAATAAGGATATGTTTCTCGATTATGGAGGTGACAAAAGGTTCGTCGTAAAGGGTTACGTCGATGCAAGTTTTGACACTGATCCAAATGACTCTAAGTCTCAATCTGGATACATATTGAAGGTGGGAGCAATTAGCTAGAGTAGCTCCGTGCAGAGCATTATTGACATAGAAATTTGCAAAATACATACGGATCTGAATGTGGCAGACCCGTTGACTAAACTTCTCGCACAAGCAAAACATGATTGCACCTTAGTACTCTATGGGTATTAATCACATAGCGATGTGAACTAGATTATTGACTCTAGTAAACCCTTTGGGTGTTGGTCACATGACGATGTGAACTATGGGTGTTAATCACATGGTGATGAGAACTATTGGTGTTAAATCACATGGCGATGTGAACTAGATTATTGACTCTAGTGGAAGTGGGAGACTGAAGGAAATATGCCCTAGAGGCAATAATAAAGTTATTATTTATTTCCTTATTCCATGATAAATGTGTTGGGGAACGTAGCAGAAATTCAAAATTTTCTACGCATCACCAAGATCAATCTATGGAGATTACTAGCAACGAGAGGGAAGGAGTGCATCTACATACCCTTGTAGATCGCGAGCGGAAGCGTTCAAGAGAACGGGGTTGATGGAGTCGTACTCGTCGTGATCCAAATCACCGATGATCCTAGCGCCGAACGGACGGCACCTCCGTGTTCAACACACGTACGGTTGGGAGAGACGTCTCCTCCTTCTTGATCCAGCAAGGGGGAAGGAGAGGTTGATGGAGATCCAGCAGCACGACGGCGTGGTGGTGGAAGTAGCGGGGATCCAACAGGGCTTCGCCAAGCGCTGCGGGAGGAGGGAGATGTGTCACGGGAGGGAGAGGGAGGCCCCAGGGCTTAGGTATTGCTGCCCTCCCTCCCCCCACTATATATAGGGCCAAGGGAGAGGGGGGCGCAGCCTTGGCCCTTCCTCCAAGCAAGGGTGCGGACAGGGAGGAGTCCATCCTCCCCAAGGCACCTCGGAGGTGCCTTCCCCCATTAGGACTCTCACTTTCCCTTATGTCTTGGCGCATGGGCCTCTTGGGGCTGGTGCCCTTGGCCCATATAGGCCAAGGCGCACACCCCTACAGCCCATGTGGCCCCCCGGGGCAGGTGGACCCCCTTGGTGGACCCCCGGACCCCTTTCGGCACTCCCGGTACAATCCCGATAATGCGCGAAACTTTTCCGGTGACCAAAATAAGACTTCCCATATATAAATCTTTACCTCCGGCCCATTCCGGAACTCCTCGCGACGTCCAGGATCTCATCCGGGACTCCGAACAACTTTCGGGTTACCGCATACTAATATCTCTATAACCCTATCGTCACCGAACCTTAAGTGTGTAGACCCTACGGGTTCGGGAGACATGTAGACATGACCGAGACACCTCTCCGGCCAATAACCAATAGCGGGATCTGGATACCCATATTGGCTCCCACATGCTCCTCGATGATCTCATCGGATGATCCACGATGCCGAGGATTCAATCAATCCCGTATTGAATTCCCTTTGTCTACCGGTATGGTACTTGCCCGAGATTCGATCGTCGGTATCCCGATACCTTGTTCAATCTCGTTACCGGCAAGTCTCTTAACTCGTTCCGTAACACATCATCCCGTGATCAACTCCTTGGTCATATTTTGCACATAATGATGATGTCCTACCGAGTGGGCCCAGAGATACCTCTCCGTTTACATGGAGTGACAAATCCCAGTCTCGATTCGTGCCAACCCAACAGACACTTTTGGAGATACCTGTAGTGCACCTTTATAGCCACCCAGTTACATTGTGACGTTTGGTACACCCAAAGCATTCCTATGGTATCCGGGAGTTGCACAATCTCATGGTCTAAGGAAATGATACTTGACATTAGAAAAGCTCTTAGCAAACGAACTACACGATCTTGTGCTAGACTTAGGATTGGGTCTTGTCCATCACATCATTCTCCTAATGATGTGATCCCGTCATCAACGACATCCAATGTCCATGGTCAGGAAACCGTAACCATCTATTGATCAACGAGCTAGTCAACTAGAGGCTTACTAGGGACATGGTGTTGTCTATGTATCCACACATGTATCTGAGTTTCCTATCAATACAATTTTAGCATGGATAATAAACGATTATCATGAACAAGGAAATATAATAATAACCAATTTATTATTGCCTCTAGGGCATATTTCTAACAGTCTCCCACTTGCACTAGAGTCAATAATCTAGTTCACATCGCCATGTGATTAACACTCATAGTCCACATCGCCATGTGACTACACCTAAAGAGTTTACTAGGGTTTGATCATGTTCTGCTTGTGAGAGAGGTTTTTGGTCAACGGGTCTGAACCTTTCAGATCCGTGTGTGCTTTACAAATCTCTATGTTATCTTGCAGATGCATCTACCACGCGCTACTTGGAGCTACTCCAAATAACTGCTCTACTATACGAATCCGGTTTACTACTCAGAGTCATCCGGATTAGTGTCAAAGTTTGCATCGACATAACCCTTTACGACGAACTCTTTTACCACCTCCATAATCGAGAAAATTCCTTAGTCCACTAGTTATTAAGGATAAGTTCGACCGCTGTCATGTGATCCATTCCTGGATCACTCTTGTACCCGTTGACCAACTCATGGCAAGGCACACTTTAGGTGTGGTACATAGCATAGCATACTGTAGAGCCTACGTCTAATGCATAGGGGACGACCTTCGTCCTTTCTCTCTCTTCTGCTGTGGTCAGGTCTTGAGTCTTACTCAATACTCACACCTTGTAACACAGCCAAGAACTCCTTCTTTGCTGATCTATTTTGAACTCTTTCAAAATCATGTCAAGGTGTGCGTTCTTTGAAAGTACTATTAAGCATTTTTGATCTATCCTTATAGATCTTGATGCTCAATGTTTAAGTAGCTTAATCCAGGTCTTCCATTGAAAAACACTTTTCAAATAACCCTGTATGCTTTCCAGAAATTCTACATCATTTCTGATCAACAATATCTCAACAACATATACTCATCAAAAAATTTATAGTGCTCCCACTCACTTCTTTGGAAATACAAGTTTCTCATAAACTTTGTATAAACCCAAAATCTTTGATCATCTCATCAAAGCGTACATTCCAACTCCGAGATGCTTACTCCAGTCCTTAGAAGGATTGCTGGAGCTTTGCATACTTGTTAGCATCTTTCAGGATTGACAAAACCTTCTGGTTGTATCACATACAACCTTTCCTCAAGAAAACTGGTAAGGAAACTTGTTTTGACATCCATCTGCTAGATTTCATAAATGCAGCTAATGCTAACATGATTCCGACGGACTTAAGCATCGCTACGGATGAGAAAATCTCATCGTAGTCAACTGCTTGAACTTGTGAAAATACTCTTTGCCACAAGTCGAGCTTCATAGACGGTAACATTACCGTCCACGTCCGTCTTCTTCTTAAAGATCCATTTATCTCAATGGCTTGCCGATCATCGGGCAAGTTCACCAAAGTCCATGCTTTGTTCTGATACATGGATCCTATCTCGGATTTCATGGCTTCTAACCATTTGTCGGAATATGGGCCCACCATTGCTTCTCCATAGCTCGTAGGTTCATTGTTGTCTAGCAACATGACTTCCAAGACAGGATCACGTACTACTCTGAAGTAGCACGCATCCTCGTCGTCCTACGAGGTTTGGTAGTGACTTGATCTGAAGTTTCATGATCACTATCATAAGCTTCCACTTCAATTGGTGTAGGTGCCACAGGAACAACTTCCTGTGCCCTGCTACACACTAGTTGAAGTCATGGTTCAATAACCTCATCAAGTCTCCACCATCCTCCCACTCAATTCTTTCGAGAGAAACTTTTCCTCGAGAAAGGACTTGTTTCTAGAAGCAATTACTTTTGCTTCCAGATCTGAAATAGGAGGTATACCCAACTGTTTCAGGTATTCTATGAAGATGCATTTATCCGCTTTAGGTTCGAGCTTATCAGCCTGAAACTTTTTCACATAAGCATCGCAGCCCCAAACTTTTAAGAAACGACAACTTAGGTTTCTCTAAACGGTGTCATCTCAACGGAATTGCGTGGTGCCCCTTTTAAAGTAAATGCGGTTATCTCTAATGCCTAACCCATAAACAATAGTGGTAATTCGATAAGAGACATCATGGTATGCACCATATCCAATAGGGTGCAGTTATGATGTTCGGACACACCATTACACTGTGGTGTTCCAGGCAGTATTAATTGTGAAACACTTTCCACAATGTCTTAATTGTGTGCCAAACTCGTAACTCAGATACTCATCTCTATGATCATATCACAGACATTTTATCCTCTTGTCACGACGATCTTCAACTTCACTCTGAAATTACTTGAACCTTTCCATAATTCAGACTTGTGTTTCATCAAGTAAATATTCTCAGCATCTACTCAAATCATCTGTGAAGTAAGAACATATCGATATCCACTGCGTGCCTCAGCACTCATTGGACTGCACACATCAAATGTATTACTTCCAACAAGTTGCTCTCTTGTTCCATCTTACTGAAAATGAGGCTTTTCAGTCATCTTGCCCATGTGGTATGATTTGCATGTCTCAAGTGATTCAAAATCAAGTGAGTCCAAACGATCCATCTGCATGGAGTTTCTTCATGCATATATACCAATAGACATGGTTCGCATGTCTCAATCCTTTCAAGAATGAGTGAGTCCAAAGATCCATCTACATGGAGCTTCTTCATGCGTTCTATACCAATATGACTCAAATGGTAGTGCCACAAGTATGTGGTACTATCATTACTATTTTATATCTTTTGGCACGAACATGTGTATCACTGCGATCGAGATTCATTTTAGGTGCAAGTCCATTGAAGGTATTATTCAAATAAACAGAGTAACCATTATTCTCCTTAAATGAGAAACCGTATTGTGATAAACATAATCCAATCATGTTTATGCTCAACACAAACACCAAATAACAATTATTTAGGTTTAACACCAATCTCGATGGTAGAGGGAGCATGCGATGCTTGATCAGATCAACCTTGGAAACACTTCCAACACATATCGTCATCTCACCTTTAGCTAGTCTCCGTTTATTCCGCAGCTTTTATTTCGAGTTACTAACACTTAGCAACCGAAACGGTGTCTAATACCCTGGTGCTGCTAGTAGTACTAGTAAAGTACACATTCATATAATGTATATCCAATATACTTCTGTCGACCTTGCCTGCCTTCTCATCTACCGAGTATCTAGGGTAGTTCTGCTTCAGTGACCATTCCCCTCATTACAGAAGCACTTAGTCTCGGGTTTGGGTTCAACCTTGGGATTCTATACTAGAGCAGCAAATGATTTGCTATTTCATGAAGTATCCCTTTTGCCCTTGCCCTTCTAGAAACTAGTGGTTTTACTAATCATCAACAATTGATGCTCCTTCTTGATTTTTACTTTCGCGGTGTCAAACATCGCGAGTTGCTCAAGGATCATCATGTCTATCCCTGATATGTTATAGTTCATCACGAAGCTCTAATAGCTTGGTGGCAGTGACTATGGAGAACCATCACTATCTCATCTGGAAGATTAACTCCCACTCGATTCAAGTGATTGTAGTACTCAGACAATCTGAGCACATGCTCAACGATTGAGCTTTTCTCCCTTAGTTTGCAGGCTTGAGAAACTTGTCAGAGGTCTCATACCTCTTGACGTGGGCATTAGTCTGAAATCCCAATTTCAGTCTTTGGAACATCTCATATGTTCTGCGACGTTTCAAAAACGTCTTTGGTGCCACAATTCTAAACCGTTAGCATTACGAACTGAACTATCACGTAGTTATCAAAACGTGTATATCAGATGTTTCGCAACATCTACAGACGACGCTGAGGTTCAGCACACCGAGCGGTGCATTAAGGACATAAGCCTTCTGTGCAGCAATGAGGACAATCCTCAGTTCACGGACCCAGTCCGCATAATTGCTACTACCAACTTTCAACTAAATTTTCTCTAGGAACATATCTTAAATAGTAGAACTACAGCGTAAGCTATGACATAATTTGCAAAGACCTTTTGACTATGTTCATGATAATTAAGTTCATCTTGTTATTTAATGAACTCCCACTCAGATAGACATCCCTCTAGTCATCTAAGTGATACATGATCCGAGTCAAACTAGGCCGTGTCCGATCATCACGTGAGACGGACTAGTCATCATCGGTGAACATCTCCATGTTGATCACATCTACTATACGACTCATGTTCGACCTTTCGATCTCTTGTGTTCCAAGGCCATGTCTATACATGCTAGGCTCGTCAAGTCAACCTAAGTGCTTTGCATGTGTTCCGAGGCCATGTCTGTACATGCTAGGCTCGTCAACACCCGTTGTATTCGAACGTTAGAATCTATCACACCCGATCATCACGTGGTGCTTCGAAACAACGAACCTTCGCAACGGTGCACAGTTAGGGGGAACACGTCTCTTGAAATTTTAGTGAGGGATCATCTTATTTATGCTACCGTCGTTCTAAGCAAATAAGATGTAAACATGACAAACATCACATGCAAATCATAAAGTGACGTGATATGGCCAATATCATCCTGCGCCTTTGATCTCCATCTTCGAGGCGCGGCATGATCACCTTCATCACCGGCATGACACCATGATCTCCATCATCATGATCTCCATCATCGTGTCTTCATGAAGTTGTATCGCCAGCTATTACTTCTACTCTATGGCTAACGGTTAGCAATGAAGTAAAGTAATTACATGGCGTTTTCATTGACACGCAGGTCATACAATAAATTAAGACAACTCCTATGGCTCCTGCCGGTTGTCATACTCATCAACATGCAAGTCGTGATTCCTATTACAAGAACATGATCAATCTCATACATCACATATATCATTCATCACATCCTTTTTGCCATATCACATCACATAGCATACCCTGCAAAAACAAGTTAGACGTCCTCTAATTGTTGTTGCATGTTTTACGTGGCTGCTATGGGATTCTAGCAAGAACGTTTCTTACCTACGCAAAACCACAACGTGATATGCCAATTGCAATTTACCCTTCATAAGGACCCTTTTCATCGAATCCGATCCGACTAAAGTGGGAGAGACATTCACCCGCTAGCCACCTTATGTAACTAGTGCATGTCAGTCGGTGGAACCTGTCTCACGTAAGAGTACGTGTAAGGTCGGTCCGGGCCGCTTCATCCCACGATGCCGCCGAATCAAGATAAGACTAGTAACGGCAAGTAAATTGACAAAATCGACGCCCACAACTACTTTGTGTTCTACTCGTGCATAGAAACTACGCATAGACCTAGCTCATGATGCCACTGTTGGGGAACGTAGCAGAAATTCAAAACTTTCTACGCATCACCAAGATCAATCTATGGAGATTACTAGCAACGAGAGGGAAGGAGTGCATCTACATACCCTTGTAGATCGCGAGCGGAAGCGTTCAAGAGAACGGGGTTGATGGAGTCGTACTCGTCGTGATCCAAATCACCGATGATCCTAGCGCCGAACGGACGGCACCTCCGCGTTCAACACACGTACGGTTGGGAGAGACGTCTCCTCCTTCTTGATACAGCAAGGGGGAAGGAGAGGTTGATGGAGATCCAGCAGCACGACGGCGTGGTGGTGGAAGTAGCGGGGATCCAACAGGGCTTCGCCAAGCGCTGCGGGAGGAGGGAGATGTGTCACGGGAGGGAGAGGGAGGCGCCAGGGCTTAGGTATTGCTGCCCTCCCTCCCCCCACTATATATAGGGCCAAGGGAGAGGGGGGCGCAGCCTTGGCCCTTCCTCCAAGGAAGGGTGCGGCCAGGGAGGAGTCCATCCTCCCCAAGGCACCTCGGAGGTGCCTTCCCCCTTTAGGACTCTCCCTTTCCCTTATCTCTTGGCGCATGGGCCTCTTGGGGCTGGTGCCCTTGGCCCATATAGGCCAAGGCGCACACCCCTACAGCCCATGTGGCCCCCCGGGGCAGGTGGACCCCCTTGGTGGACCCCCGGACCCCTTTCGGCACTCCCGGTACAATACCGATAATGCGCGAAACTTTTCGGGCGACCAAAATAAGACTTCCCATATATAAATCTTTACCTCCGGACCATTCTAGAACTCCTCGCGACGTCCGGAATTTCATCCGGGACTCCGAACAACTTTCGGGTTAACGCATACTAATATCTCTATAACCCTAGCGTCACCGAACCTTAAGTGTGTAGACCCTACGGGTTCGGGAGACATGTAGACATGACCGAGACACCTATCCGGCCAATAACCAATAGCGGGATCTGGATACCCATATTGGCTCCCACATGCTCCTCGATGATCTCATAGGATGAACCACGATGCCGAGGATTCAATCAATCCCGTATTCAATTCCCTTTGTCTACCGGTATGGTACTTGCCCGAGATTCGATCGTCGGTATCCCGATACCTTGTTCAATCTCGTTACCGGCAAGTCTCTTTACTCGTTCCGTAACACATCGTCCCGTGATCAACTCCTTGGTCACATTGTGCACATAATGATGATGTCCTACCGAGTGGGCCCAGAGATACCTCTCCGTTTACATGGAGTGACAAATCCCAGTCTCGATTCGTGCCAACCCAACAGACACTTTCGGAGATACCTGTAGTGCACCTTTATAGCCACCCAGTTACATTGTGACGTTTGGTACACCCAAAGCATTCCTACGGTATCCGGGAGTTGCACAATCTCATGGTCTAAGGAAATGGTACTTGACATTAGAAAAGCTCTTAGCAAACGAACTACACGATCTTGTGCTAGGCTTAGGATTGGGTCTTGTCCATCACATCATTCTCCTAATGATGTGATCCCGTCATCAACGACATCCAATGTCCATGGTTAGGAAACCGTAACCATCTATTGATCAACGAGCTAGTCAACTAGAGGCTTACTAGGGACATGGTGTTGTCTATGTATCCACACATGTATCTGAGTTTCCTATCAATACAATTTTAGCATGGATAATAAACGATTATCATGAACAAGGAAATATAATAATAACCAATTTATTATTGCCTCTAGGGCATAATTCTAACAAAATGTTTATTATTCATGCTAGAATTGTATTAACCGGAAACTTAGTACATGTGTGAATACATGGACAAACAGAACGTCACTTGTATGCCTCTACTTGACTAGCTCGTTGAAGCAACGACGGTTAAGTTTCCTAGCCATAGACATGAGTTGTCATTTGAGTAACGGGATCACATCATTAGAGAATGATGTGATTGACTTGACCCATTCCGTTAGCTTAGCATTCGATCGTTTAGTATATTGCTATTGCTTTCTTCATGACTGATACATGTTCCTATGACTATGAGATTATGCAACTCCCAAATACCGGAGGAACACTTTGTGTGCTACCAAACGTCACAACGTAACTGGGTGATTATAAAGGTGCTCAACAGGTGTCTCCAATGGTACTTGTTGAGTTGGCATAGATCGAGACTAGGATTTGTCACTCCGATTGTCGGAGAGGTATCTCTGGGCCCTCTCGGTAATGCACATCACTATAAACCTTGCAAGCAATGTGACTAATGAGTTAGTTATGGGGTGATGCATTACGGAACGAGTAAAGAGACTTGCCGGTAACGATATTGAGCTAGGTATTGAGATACCGACGATCGAATCTCGGGCAAGTAACATACCGATGACAAAGGGAACAACGTATGTTGTTATGCGGTTTGATAAAGATCTTCGTCGAATATGTAGGAACCAATATGAGCATCCAGGTTCCGCTATTGGTTATTGACCAGAGACGTGTCTCGGTCATGTCTACATAGTTCTCGAACCCGTAGTTCTGAGTGGTTCGCGTATTTATCGGAGTAAGCTATATTCGGACTAGGGAATCTTGGGCAAGTAACATACTGATGACAAAGGGAATCTCGGGCAAGTAACATACCGATGACAAAGGGAATCTCGGGCAAGTAACATACCGATGACAAAGGGAATAACGTTCGGTGACAATCGGTATTAAGTTTATGTGTTTTGATGTACCGAAGGTAGTTCAGAGTCCCGGATGAGATCGGGGACATGACGAGGAGTCTCGAAATGTTTGAGACGTAAAGATCGATATATTGGAAGGCTATATTCGGACACAGGAAAGGTTCTGAGTGGTTCGCGTATTTATCGGAGTACCGAAGAGTTACGGGAATTCGCTGGGGAGTATATGGGCCTTATTGGGATTTAGGGGAAAGAGAGAGGGGAGGCTACGCGCCCCCCAGGCCTAGTCCTAATTGGACTAGGGGGGGGCGCCCCCTCCTTCCTTCTCTTCTCTTTTCCCTTTCCTTCTCTCCTACTCCTACTATATGGAAGGGGGGAATCCTACTCTGAGTGGGAGTAGGACTCCCCAGGGCGCGCCATAGTAGAGGGCCGGCCCTCCCCCTCTGAGGGAGTCCTGAATTAGGGGGTCCTCGGACAGTCGGACTATATATTTTGGTCGGACAGTTGGACTATGAAGATACAAGATTGAAGACTTCGTCCCATGTCCGGATGGGACTCTCCTTTGCGTGGAAGGCAAGCTTGGCAATTCGAATATGTAGATCTCCTCCTTTGTAACCGACTCTGTGTAACCCTAGACCCCTCCGGTGTCTATATAAACCGGAGGGTTTACTCCGTAGGACAACAACGGTCATAATCATAGGCTAGCTTCCAGGGTTTAGCCTCTACGATCTTGTGGTAGATCAACTCTTGTAATACTCATATCATCAAGATCAATCAAGCAGGAAGTAGGGTATTACCTCCATCGAGAGGGCCCGAACCTGGGTAAACATTGTGTCCCCCGGCTCCTGTTACCATTAGCCTTAGACACACAGTTCGGGACCCCCTACCCAAGATCCGCCGGTTTTGACACTGACACCCTCCTCCACTCCTTTATATACGGGGGAGGGGTCACCCCATGGACACACAAGTTGATCATTGATCTCTGTTAGCCGTGTGCGGTGCCCCCTCCACCATAATCCACCTCGGTCATACCGTAGCGGTGCTTAGGTGAAGCCCTGCGTCGGTAACTTCATCAACACTGTCACCACGTCGTCGTGCTGACGAAGCTCCTCCCCAAAGCTCTACTGGATCGTGAGTTCGCGGGACGTCACCGAGTTGAACGTGTGCTGAACACGGAGGTGCCGTACGTTCGGTACTGAGGATCGGTCGATCGTGAAGACGTACGACTACATCAACCGCGTTGTCATAACGCTTCCGCTTTCGGTCTACGAGGGTACGTGGACGACACTCTCCCCTCTCGTTGCTATGGATCACCATGATCTTGCGTGTGTGTAGGAATTTTTTTGAAATTACTATGTTCCCCAACAGAACCTATGGTCCCCGGGTCTACTTTACATCATATAAGTTTCCGATCTATAATTCTAGTTTATTATTTTGCAATCTTTAATTTTCCAATCTATACAACAAAAATACCAAAAATATTTATCTTATTATCTTTATCAGATCTCACTTTTGCAAGTGGCCGTGAAGGGATTGACAACCCCTTTATCGCGTTGGTCGCAAGGTTCTTGATTGTTTGTGCAGGTACTAGGCGAGTTGCATGTAGTCTCCTACTGGATTGATACCTTGGTTCTCAAAAAATGAGGGAAATACTTACGCTACTTTGCTGCACCACCCTTTCCTCTTCAAGGGAAAACCAACGCATGCTCAAGAGGTAGCAAGAAGGATTTCTCGCGCCATCACCGGGAGGATCTACGCACAAGTAAAGACATACCAAGTACCCATCACAAACTCTTATCCCTCGCATTACATTATTTGCCATTTGCCTCTCGTTTTCCTCTCCCCCACTTCACCTTTGTCATTTTATTCGCCCTTTTTCCGTCCGTCTCTTTTCACTTGCTTCGTGTGATTTTGGGTGTTAGTGTGCCCGTTTTGCTTTGATGGCCCCTCTGAAAAGCGTTGATCCTCACCTTAGAAGGTTGGAAGAAATTGAAAACAATGTCAGAAGCTTTATGTATTTGCAATTTGAGCATAATAATTTATTCAGAAGCGAGCTTAAAGAACAGAAAAGTTTTATAGAGTACATGAATAAAGAGCTCGATGATATGTCTAAGGAATTTTATGGTTTGAAATCTCAGTTTGCTCATCTTGAAAACTTAATAGCCCAAACTTCAGATAAGCAAGCCACCTTAGTTAATAAGATGGCCGCTAAACCGGAAGATCTAGATAATAATAATGATGAAGATCTAAAAATGATTGATGTGTCTCCTATTAAATCTTTGTTTTCCAATATGAATCTTGATAAAGATGGGACTGGAGATGAGTCAACTTTAGTTAAAAGGCGTCCCAATGATTCAGAGGTTTTAGATCTTGATGCAAAAATTGGTAAAAGTGGGATTGAAGAGGTCAAAACTTTACATAGCAATGAACCCACTATTTTGGATTTCAAGGAATTTAATTATGATAATTGTTCTTTGATAGATTGTATTTCCTTGTTGCAATCCGTGCTAAATTCTCCTCATGCTTATGATAAAAATAAAGCTTTTACTAAACATATCGTTGATGCTTTAATGCAATCCTATGAAGAAAAGCTTGAATTAGAAGTTTCTATCCCTGGAAAACTTTATGATGAGTGGGAACCTACTATTAAAATTAAAATTAAAGATCATGAATGCTATGCTTTATGTGATTTGGGTGCTAGTGTTTCCACGATTCCAAAGACTTTGTGTGATGTGTTAGGTTTCCGTGAATTTGATGATTGTTTTTTTAATTTGCACCTTGCGGATTCCACCATTAAGAAACCTATGGGAAGGATTAATGATTCTCTTATTGATTCAAATAGGAATTACGTGCCCGTAGATTTCATTGTCCTTGATATAGATTGCAATCCTACATGTCCTATTATTCTTGGTAGACCTTTCCTTAGAACGATTGGTGCAATTATTGATATGAAAGAAGGAAACATTAGATTCCAATTTCCATTAAGGAAAGGCATGGAAAACTTTCCTAGGAAGAAAATTAAATTTATTTATGAATCTATTATGAGAGCCACTCATGGATTGCATACCAAAGATGACAATACCTAGATATATTCTTGTTTTTATGCCTAGCTAGGGGCGTTAAACGATAGCGCTTGTTGGGAGGCAACCCAATTTTATTTTTGTTTTTTGTTTCTGTTTAGTAATAAATAATTAATCTAGCTTCTTTTTAGATGTTTATGTTTTAAATTAGTGTTTGTGCCAAGTAGAACCACTAGGATCTTCTTGGGTGATAGTTGTTTGATCTTGCTGAAAAAGACAGAAACTTTACGCTCACGAAAATAATTGTTAAAATTCACCAGAAAGTGATAAAATGCCAATTATTCTTGCAGTAGATAAATATACAAATTATCCAGGTTGTCCTAGTTTTTCAGAATTGTTCGAGTTCCATAAGTATTCGAACAAATCAGATTGCTACACACTGTTCTGTTTTTGACAGATTCTGTTTTTCGTGTGTTGTTTGCTTATTTTTATGAATCTATGGCTAGTATCGGGGGGTATGAACCATAGAGAAGTTGGAATACAGCTGTTTTAACGCCAATATAAATAAATAATGAGTTCATTACAGTACCTTAAAGTGGTGATTTGTTTTCTTACACTAACGGAGCTCATGAGATTTTCTGTTGAGTTTTGTGTTGTGAAGTTTTCAAGTTTTTGGGTAAAGATTTGATGGATTTCGGAATAAGGAGTGGCAAGAGCCTAAGCTTGGGGATTCCCAAGGAACCCCAAGGTAAAATTCAAGGACAACCAAAAGCCAAAGCTTGGGGATGCCCCGAAAGGCATCCCCTCTTTCGTCTTCGTCCATCGATAACTTTACTTGAGGCTATATTTTTAGTCGCCACATGATATGTGTTTTGCTTGGAGCGTCTTGTATGATTTGAGTCTTTACTTTTTAGTTTACCATAATCATCCTTGCTGTACACACCTTTTGGAGAGACACACATGAATTGGAATTTATTAGAATACTCTATGTGCTTCACTTATATCTTTTGAGCTAGATAATTTTGCTCTAGTGCTTCTCTTATATCTTTTTAGAGCACGGTGGTGGTTTTATTTTATAGAAATTATTGATCTCTCATGCTTCACTTATATTATTTTGAGAGTCTTTTAGAACAGCATGGTAATTTGCTTTGGTTATAAAATTAGTCCTAATATGATAGGCATCCAAGATGGGTATAATAAAAACTTTCATATAGAGTGCATTGAATACTATGAGAAGTTTGATACTTGATGATTGTTTTGAGATATGAAGATGGTAATATTAGAGTCATGCTAGTTGAGTAATTATGGAATTGAGAAATACTTATGTTGAGGTTTGCAAGTCCCGTAGCATGCACGTATGGTAAACGTTGTGTGACAAATTTGAAGCATGAGGTGTTCTTTGATTGCTTTCCTTATGAGTGGCGGTCGGGGACGAGCGATAGTATTTTCCTACCAATCTACCCCCCTATGAGCATGCGTGTAGTGCTTGGTTTCGATGACTTGTAGATTTTTGCAATACGTATGTGAGTTCATTATGACTAATGTTGAGTCCATGGATTATACGCACTCTCACCCTTCCATCATTGCTAGCCTCTTTGGTACCGTGCATTGCCCTTTCTCACCTCGAGAGTTGGTGCAAACTCCGCCGGTGCATCCGAACCCCGTGATACGATACGCTCTATCACACATAAGCCTCCTTATATATTCCTCAAAACAACCACCATACCTACCTATTATGGCATTTCCATAGCCATTCTGAGATATATTGCCATGCAACTTTCCACCGTTCCGTTTATCATGACACGCTTCATCATTGTCATATTGCCTTGCATGATCATGTAGTTGACATCGTATTTGTGGCAAGGCCACCATGCATAAGTTTTCATACATGTCACTCATAGTATATTTATATGCAGTCATATAGAGTTATATCTTGTTCTAGTATCGAGTTGTAATCTTTGAGTTGTAAATAAATAGAAGTGTGATGATTATCATTATTAGAGCATTGTCCCGTTCAAAAAAAAGGGAAGGCCAAAAAAAGGAAGGCCCAAAAAAATAAAAAGATAGAAGGGACAATGTTACTATCCTTTTTCCACACTTGTGCTTCAAAGTAGCACCATGATCTTCATGATAGAGAGTCTTTTATTTTGTCACTTTCATATACAAGTGGGAATTTTTCATTATAGAACTTGGCTTGTATATTCCAACAATGGCTTCCTCAAATGCCCTAGGTCTTCATGAGCAAGCAAGTTGGATGCACACCCACTTAGTTTCTTTTGTTGAGCTTTCATACATTTATAGCTCTAGTGCATCCGTTGCATGGCAATCCCTACTCCTCGCATTGACATCAGTTGATGGGCATCTTCATAGCATGTTGATTAGCCGCGTCAATGTGAGACTTCCTCCTTTTTGTCTTCTCCACACAACCCCCATCATCATATTCTATTCCACCCATAGTGATATGTTCATGGCTCACGCTCATGTATTGCGTGAAAGTTGAAAATGTTTGAGAATACTAAAGTATGAAACAATTGGTTGGCTTGTCATCAGGGTTGTGCATGATGAGAGCATTTTTGTGTGACGAAAATGAAGCATGGCCAAACTATATGATTTTGTAGGGATGAGCTTTCTTTGGCTATGTTATTTTGATAAGGCATAATTGCTTGGTTAGTATGCTTGAAGTATTATTATTTTTATGTCAATATTAAACGTTTGTCTTGAATCTTTCGGATCTGAACATTCATGCCATAATAAAGAGAATTACATTAAAATTATGTTAGGTAGCATTCCACATCAAAAATTCTTTTTTATCATTTACCTACTCAAGGACGAGCAGGAATTAAGCTTGGGATGCTTGATACGTCTCCAACGTATCTATAATTTTTTATTTTTCCATGCTATTATATTATCATTTTTGGATGTTGAATGGGATTTAATATACCTTTTCATATTATTTTTGGGACTAACCTATTAACCGAAGGCCTAGTGCAAATTGCTGTTTTTTTTGCCTATTTCAGTGTTTCGCAAAAAAGGAATATCAAACGGAATCCAAACGGAACGAAACCTTCGCGAGGATACTTGGAGTGGACGTCAAGGAAGCAACGAGGCGGCCACGAGGCAGGAGGGCGTGCCTAGGGGGTAGGCACGCCCCAACCCTCATGGGCCACTCGTAGCTCCACCGACCTACTTTTTTCTCCTATATATACTCTTATACCCTGAAAACATCCAGGGGAGCCACGGAACCACTTTTCCACCGCTGCAACCTTCCGTACCCGTGAGATCCCATCTTGGGGCCTTTTCCGACGATCTGCCGGAGGGGGATTCAATCACGGAGGGCTTCTACATCAACACCATAGCGTCTTCGATGATGTGTGAGTAGTTTACCACAGACCTTCGGGTCCATTGTTATTAGCTAGATGGCTTGTTCTCTCTCTTTGGATCTCAATACAAAGTTCTCCTCGATCTTCTTGGAGATCTATTCGATGTAATTCTTTTTGCGGTGTGTTTGCCGAGATCCGATGAATTGTGGGTTTATGATCAAGATTATCTATGAACAATATTTGATTCTTCTCTGAATTCTTATATGCATGATTTAATATCTTTGCAAGTCTCTTCGAATTATCGGTTTAGTTTGGCCTACTAGATTGATCTTTCTTGCAATGGGAGAAGTGCTTAGCTTTGGGTTCAATCTTGCGGTGCTCGATCCCAGTGACAGAAAGGGAACCGACACATATTGTATTGTTGCCATCGAGGATAAAAAGATGGGTTTTATATCATATTGCTTGAGTTTATCCCTCTACATCATGTCATCTTACTTAATGTGTTACTCTGTTCTTATGAACTTAAGACTCTAGATGCATGCTGGATAACGGTCGGTGTGTGGAGTAATAGTAGTAGATGCAGAATCGTTTCGGTCTGCTTGTCACGGACATGATGCGTATGTTCATGATCATGCCTAGATATTCTCATAACTATGCGCTTTTCTATCAATTGCTCGGTAGTAATTTGTTCACCCACCGTAATATATGCTATCTTGAGAGAAGCCACTAGTGAAACCTATGGCCCCCGGGTCTACTTTACATCATATAAGTTTCTGATCTATAATTCTAGTTTATTATTTTACAATCTTTACTTTTCCAATCTATACAACAAAAATACCAAAAATATTTATCTTATTATATTTATCAGATCTCACTTTTGCAAGTGGCCGTGAAGGGATTGACAACCCCTTTATCGCGTTGGTTGCATGGTTCTTTATTGTTTGTGCAAGTACTAGGCGACTTGCGTTTAGTCTCCTACTGGATTGATACCTTGGTTCTCAAAAACTGAGGGAAATACTTACGCTACTTTGTGATGACCCACAAGTACAGGGGATCTATCGTAGTCCTTTCGACAAGTAAGAGTGTCGAACCCAACGAGGAGCAGAAGGAAATGACAAGCGGTTTTCAGTAAGGTATTCTCTGCAAGCACTGAAATTATCGGTAACAGGTAGTTTTGTGATAAGGTAATTTGTAACAGGTAACATGTAATAAAAGTAAACAAGGTGAAGCAAGGTGGCCCAATCCATAGCATGAAACATGTGGATCCAAATCAGCCCCTTACGAAGCAACGCATAAACTAGGGTTTAAGCTTCTGTCACTCTAGCAACCCATCATCTACTTATTACTTCCCAATGCCTTCCTCTAGGCCCAAACAATGGTGAAGTGTCATGTAGTCGACATTCACATAACACCACTAGAGGAAAGACAACATACATCTCATCAAAATATCGAACAAATACCAAATTCACATGACTACTTATAGCCAGACTTCTCCCATGTCCTCATGAACAAACGTAACTACTCACAAATCATATTCATGTTCATAATCAGAGGGGTATTAATATGCATAAAGGATCTGAACATATGATCTTCCACCAAATAAACCAACTAGCATCGACTACAAGGAGTAATCAACACTACTAGCAACCCACATTTACCAATCTAAGGTTTTGAGACAAAGATTGGATACAAGAGATGAACTAGGGTTTGAGAGGAGATGGTGCTGGTGAAGATGTTGATGGAGATTGACCCCCTCCTGATGAGAGGATCGATGGTGATGACGATGGTGATGATTTCCCCCTCCCGGAGGGATGTTTCCCTGGCAGAACAGCTCCTCCCGAGCCCTAGATTGCTTTTGCCAGGTTCCGCCTCGTGGTGGTGGTGCTTTGTCCCGAAAGCTTCCTTCTTATTTTTCTAAGACAAAAGACTTCATATAGCATAAGATGGGCCCTAGAGGCCTGCCAGGGGGGCACGAGACAGGGGGCGCGCCCTGGGGGTAGGGCGCGCCCCCACCCTCGTGGCCAGGGTGTGGGCCCCTTCTGGTTGATTCTTTCGCCAGTATTTTTTGTATATTTGAAAACGTGCCTCCGTGAAGTTTCAGGACTTTTGGAGTTGTGCAGAATAGGTCTCTAATATTTGCTCCTTTTCCAGCCCAGAATTCCAGCTGTCGGCATTCTCTCTCTTCATGTAAACCTTGTAAAATAAAAGAGAATATGCATAAGTATTGTGACATAATGTAATAACCGCCCATAATGCAATAAATATCGATATAAAAGCATGATGCAGAATGGACGTATCAACTCCCCCAAGCTTAGACCTCGCTTGTCCTCAAGCGGAAGCCGATAACGAAAAATATGTCCTCATGTTTGGAGATAGAGGTGTCGATAAAATAAAATACGGACATGAGGGCATCATGATCATTCTTGTAACAGCAACATATACATATATATATTGTCATATTATTTCCTATGCTAAAGTAACAATCTATTCACAATGTAAAGTATGAATCAGAAACTTTATTGAAAACCAACAAACTATGATCTCAGTCATTGAGGCAATTGCAATTTATCATAACATAGGAAAGAGTCAATATAAGAGCTTTTCAGCAAGTCCACATACTCAACTATCATTTAGTCTTTCACAATTGCTAACACTCATGCAATACTTATGCATGGTTATGGAGTTTTAATCGGACACAGAGAAAGATAGGGGCTTATAGTGTTGCCTCCCAACCTTTTACCTCAAGGGTAATGTCAACAATAATAGTTCATGCTAACTTACATCCAATTGGATATATATATATCATGATCTTTCCAACACAAAGCGCTTGCCAAAGGATAAAATATAAAAAGGAAAGGTGAAGATCACCATGACTCTTGCATAAGGTATAAGACAAAAGTAAAAGAGAGGCCCTTCGCAGAGGGAAGCAGAGGTTGTCATGTGCTTTTATGGTTGGATGCACGAAATCTTAATGCAAAAGAACGTCACTTTATATTGCCACTTGTGATATGGACCTTCATTATGCAGTGCGTCGCTTTTATTGCTTCCACATCACAAGATTGTATAAAGCTTATTTTCTCCACACTAATAAATCATACATATTTAGAGAGCAATTTTTATTGCATGCAACAATGACAACTTACTTGAAGGATCTTACTCAATCCATAGGTAGATATGGTGGACTGTCATGGCAAAACTGGGTTTAAGGATATTTGGAAGCACAAGTAGTATCGCTACTTGGTGCAAAGAATCTGGCTAGCATGATGGGGAAAGGCAAGCTCAACATGTTGGATGATCCATGACAATATACTTTATTTCGGATATAAGAAAACATAACCCATTACGTTGTCTTCCTTGCCCAACATCAAATTTTTAGCATGTCATATTTTAATGAGTGCTCACAATCATAAAAGATGTCCAAGATAGTATATTTATATGTGAAAACCTCTCTTTCTTTATTACTTCCTATTAGCAACGATGACCAAAACTATGTTTGTCAACTCTCAACAACCTCTATTCATCATACTCTATATATGTGAAGTCACTACTCTCCATAAGATCAATATGATCTCTTTAATTCTTTTTATTCTTTCTTTTTCTTATTATTCCCTCAAGATCATAGCAAGATAATCAAGCCCTTGACTCAAAACTAATATTTATTATATATAGCTCACGGACTCGATTACATAGAAGGATCGTAAAGCAAAACTCAAAACTAGATCATACTAAAGCTTTATTTTACTAGATCAAGATATTAACAAAAGGATCGAACTAAGAAAAACGGTAAAGATAGGAGTGTGATGGTGATACGATACCGGGGCACCCCCCCCCCCCAAGCTTGGCAGTTGCCTAGGGGAGTGCCCATACCAGATACTCAGTTCTCCTTTGCTGGTGAAGAAGATGGTGGTGATGATGGATAGTCGCACATCGAGCGTAGGAGATCCTCCGATTTGCGGATAATGCCCTTGAGTGCGGTGATATGCTCCTTCAACAAAATATTTTCACATGTGAGGTACTTATTTTATATGCGAGCTAACTCAATCATCTTGAAAGCTTCAATCTCCGTTGGGGTAAGAAGATTGTAATGAGGTTGAAGGATGTCTTCGTCTTCTGCTGCCGGAGCTTGATCCTCCATGGCCTTCTTGATCCCATCATCCTTGTTGATCTCCCCGGGTTCTTCTCTCTTCTGCTCTATCTTCACTAGCCAAGGATCGTTGCCCTCATTGTTGGAGGAGGGGGACGACATGATGCCTGGCCTTGACAACTCTGGCAGAAAACAGCTCGAAACAAAAACAGAGGATATTTGAGTGGTACGGTGGTTAAAACCTTCGGGAGATTATACAATGATTTTTTACCGACCAAAAGAAGTATCGTGCAAGAAAACGGAGTCCGGAGGGCACACGAGGTGCCCACGAGGCAGGAGGGCACGCCTAGGGGGGTAGGGCGCGCACTCCACCCTCGTGGACACCTCGTGTCCTTCCCGGACTACTTCTTGTTTTCCTATTTTCTTAAATATTCCAAAACGGAGAAACATTGCTATTAGAACTGTTTTGGAGTCGGTTTACTTACCGTACCACATACCTATCCCTTTTCAGAGTCTGAAACATTCTGGAAAGTGTCCCTTATGTACTCCTCCGCGGTTACGGTATCAATAACCTTAGTTTCAACATTTATGGGATTACATGAGATATAATGTTTGATTCTTTGACCGTTCACAACCTTCGGATTTGTGCCTTCGAAGTTGTTGATTTTTATGGCACAGGAACGATAGACCTCCTCGATAACGTAAGGACCTTCCCATTTAGAGAGAATTTTTCCTGCAAAAAATCTTAAACGAGAGTTGTATAGCAAAACATAATCACCTACATTAAACTCACGCTTTGGTATCCTTTTGTCATGCCATCTTTTAACTTTTTCTTTAAACAGTTTGGCATTCTCATAGGCCTGGGTTATCCATTCATCAAGTGAGATAATGTCAAATAGTCTCTTCTCACCGGCAAGTTTGAAATCATAATTGAGCTCTTTAATGGCCCAATATGCCTTATGTTCTAGTTCGAGAGGTAAGTGACATGCTTTTCCATAAACAATTTTATACGGAGACATGCCCATACGATTTTTATATGCAGTTCTATAGGCCCATAATGCATCATCAAGTTTCTTGGACCAATTCTTTCTAGATCTATTAACAATCTTTTGCAAAATTAATTTGATCTCTCTATTACTAAGTTCTACTTGACCACTAGACTGCGGGTGATACGGAGATGCAATTCTATGATTAACATCATACTTAGCAACCATTTTACGAAAAGCACCATGAATAAAATGTGAACCACCATCAGTCATTAAATATCTAGGGACTCCAAACCTTGGAAAAATAACTTCTTTAATCATCTTAATAGAGGTGTTATGATCAGCACTACTAGTTGGAATAGCTTCTACCCACTTAGTAACGTAATCAACAGCAACTAAAATATGTGCATACCCATTAGAGGAAGGAAACGATCCCATATAATCAAAGCCCCAAACATCAAATGGTTCAATAACAAGTGAATAGTTCATAGGCATTTCTTGACGTCTACTAATATTACCAATTCTTTGACATTCATCACAAGACAAGACAAACTTACGGGCATCTTTGAAGAGAGTAGGCCAATAAAAACCGGATTGCAATACCTTATGTGCAGTTCTATATCCAGCGTGGTGTCCTCCATAAGCCTCGGAGTGACACTTGCGTAGGATCTGTTCCTATTCATGCTCAGGTACACAACGTCGAATAACACCATCTAATCCTTCTTTATAAAGGTGTGGGTCATCCCAGAAGTAATGTCTTAAATCATAGAAAAACTTTTTATTTTGCTGGTATGTGAAACTAGGTGGTATAAATTTAGCAACAATGTAATTAGCATAATCAGCATACCATGGAGCAGTACGAGAATCATTTATGATAGCTAATTGTTCATCGAGAAAGCTATCATCAATAGGTAGTGGGTCATCAAGAACATTCTCTAACCTTGATAAGTTGTCTGCAACGGGGGTTCTCATCTCCCTTTCTATCAATGATATGCAAATCAAATTCTTGTAGCAAGAGAACCCATCTAATAAGTCTAGGTTTAGCATCTTTTTTTCCATAAGATATTTAATAGCAGCATGATCAGTGTGAACAGTTTCTTTAGAATCAACAATATAAGGTCTGAACTTATCACAAGCAAATACAACTGCTAAAAATTCTTTTTCAGTAGTAGTATAATTTCTCTGGGCACTGTCTAGAGTTTTACTAGCATATTGGATAACATTTAATTTCTTATCAACTCTTTGTCCTAGAACAGCACCTACAGCATAATCACTAGCATCACACATAATTTCAAAGGGTAAATTCCAATCAGGTGGCTGAACAATAGGTGCAGAAATCAAGGCTTTCTTAAGTATTTCAAATGCTTCTACACAATCATCATCAAAGACAAAAGGAACATCTTTTTGTAAGAGATTAGTCAAAGGCCTAGAAATTTTTGAGAAGTCCTTAATGAACCTCCTATAAAAACCGGCATGACCAAGGAAACTTCTTATACCTTTAATGTCCTTAGGACACGGCATCTTTTCAATAGCATCAACTTTGGCTTTATCAACTTCAATACCTCTTTAAGAAATTTTATGCCCCAAGACAATACCTTCATTAACCATAAAGTGGCACTTCTCCCAATTCAAGACAAGATTAGTTTCTTCACATCTCTGCAAAACTCGATCAAGGTTGCTTAAGCAATCATCAAAAGAAGTTCCATAAACAGAGAAATCATCCATGAAAACTTTGACAATCTTTTCACAAAAGTCAGAGAATATAGCAGTCATACATCTTTGAAAGGTAGCAGGTGCATTGCATAAACCAAAAGGCATACGTCTATAAGCAAAGGTATCGAAAGGGCAATTAAAAGTGGTCTTTTCTTGATCCTCTTTCGACACAGGTATTTGAGAGAAACCAGAATAACCGTCTAGAAAGCAAAAATGTGTGTGTTTGGATAATCTTTCTAGCATTTGATCAATAAAAGGTAAAGCCTAATGATCCTTTTTATTAGCTTTATTTAATTTGCGGAAATCAATTACCACTCTATAACCTGTAACAATTCTTTGTGGGATCAATTCATCTTTATCATTAGGAACAACAGTAATACCTGCTTTCTTAGGAACACAATGGACAGGGCTTACCCACTGACTATTAGCAATGGGATAAATTATACCTACCTCCAGAAGCTTTAGTATTTCTTTTCTTACCACTTCTTCCATCTTAGGATTTAACCGTCGTTGGTGCTCAACAACCGGTTTAGCGTCTTTCTCCAATTTAATTTTGTGCTGGCATAGAGTAGGACTAATGCCCTTAAGATCGTCAAGAGTATATCCAATAGTAGCACGGTGCTTCTTCAAAGTTTTCAATAATTTCCCTTCTTCCTGCTCTGAAAGGTTAGCACTAATAATAACAGGATATATCTTCTTTTCATCAAGATAAGCATATTTAAGAGTATCAGGTAATGGTTTAAGCTCAAACACGGGATCACCCTTGGGTGGAGGAGGATCCCCTAGAATTTCAACAGAGTTGTGTTTCAAGATAGGTCCTTGTTTAAAGAATACTTCATCTATTTCCCTTCTTTCATTCATAAACATATCATTTTCATGGTCTAGCAAATATTGTTCTAAAGGATCATTCAGAGGCATAGCAATAGAAGCAAGACCAATAATTTCATCTTTACTAGGCAATTCTTTATCATGGGGTTGTCTACGAAATTTAGAAAAATTAAAATCATGAGACATATCCCCTAAACCAATAGTAACAATATCCTTTTCGCAGTCTATCTTAGCATTAACAGTATTCAAGAAGGGCCTACCAAATATAATGGGACAAAAGTCATCTTGTGGGGAACCAAGAACAAGAAAATCAGTAGGATATTTAACTTTCCCACACAAGACTTCAACATCTCTAACAATCCCAACTGGTGAAATAGTATCTCTATTGGCAAGCTTAATTGTAACATCAATCTCTTCTATCTCAGCAGGTGCAATATCATGCATAATTTCTTTGTATAAAGAATGAGGTATTGCACTCGCACTAGCACCCATATCACATAAGCCATGATAGCAATGATCTCCTATTTTAACAGAAACAACAGGCATGCCAACAACAGGTCTATGTTTACCCTTAGTATCGGGTCTAGCAATTCTAGCAGCTTCCTCACAGAAGTAAATAACATGCCCATCAATATTATCAGCCAAGAGATCTTTCACCATAGCAGTACTAGGTTCAACTTTAATTTGCTTAGGGGGTGTAGGTGTTCTAGTATTACTCTTACGAACCACAGTTGAAGCTTTAGCATGATCCTTTATTCTAACAGGGAAAGGTGGTTTCTCAATATAAGCGGTAGGAACAATAGGATCAACATTATAAGTGATAGTCTTTTCTTCAACTTTAATAGGGGTTCAACTACTTTTACTTCAATGGGAGGATGATATTTAAACCACTTCTCCTTAGGGAGATCAACATGAGTAGCAAAGGATTCACAGAAAGAAGCTACTATCTCAGAGTCAAGTCCATATTTAGTGCTAAATTCACTAAAAGCATCGGTATCCATAAAAGATTTAACACAATCAAACTTAGGTGTTATACCTGACTCCTTACCTTCGTCGAGATCCCAATCTTCAAAGTTGTGTTTAATTCTTTCCAATAAATCCCATTTGAATTCAATAGTTTTCATCATAAAAGAACCAATAAAAGAAGTATCGAGCATGGAGCGATTATTGAGAGAAAGCCGAGCATAAAAATTTTGAATAATAATTTCTCTTGAGAGCTCATGATTGGGGCATGAATATAACATTGACTTAAGCCTCCCCCAAGCTTGAGCGATGCTTTCTCCTTCGCGAGGCCAAAAATTATATATATAATTACGATCACGATGAACAAGATGCATAGGATAAAACGTCTGATGAAATTCCAATTTCAATCGGTTGTAGTTCCATGATCCCATATCATCACACAGCCTAAACCTTGTCAATGCCTTTCCCTTCAAAGGTAAAGGGAAGACCTTCTTCTTGATAACATCCTCGGGCATACCTGCAAGCTTAAATAATCCACAAACTTCATCCACATAGATTAGGTGCAAATCGGGATGTAATGTTCCATTTCCTGTAAAAGGATTAGCTAGCAGTTTCTCTATCATACCCGAAGGAATTTCAAAGTAAACATTTTAAGTAGGTTCAGTAGGTTGAGGATCAACTCTTTGCTCTACTGGTTGGGGTGAAGATACCCCGAACAAGCCCCTCAAAGGATTACTTTCCATAGTAACAAGTGATAGTAAATTTCAGCACACTATCTAAATTTTTCCTTACCAAATTCCACTTACCAAAGGCGCTTCACTCCCCGGCAACGGTGCCAGAAAAGAGTCTTGATGACCCACAAGTATAGGGAATCTATCGTAGTCCTTTCGATAAGTAAGAGTGTCGAACCCAAGGAGGTGCAGAAGGAAATGACAAGCGGTTTTCAGTAAGGTATTCTCTGCAAGCACTGAAATTATCGGTAACAGATAGTTTTGTGATAAGGTAATTTGTAACGGGTAACAAGTAATAAAAGTAAACAAGGTGCAGCAAGGTGGCCCAATCCTTTTTGTAGCAAAGGACAAGCCCGGACAAACTCTTATATAAAGGAAAATGCTCCCTAGGACACATGGGAATTATCGTCAAGCTAGTTTTCATCACGCTCATATGATTCGCCTTCGTTACTTTGATAATTTGATATGTGGATGGACCGGTGCTTGGGTACTGCCCTTCCTTGGACAAGCATCCCACTTATGATTAACCCCCCTTGCAAGCATTCGCAACTGCAAAAGAAGTATTAAAGTAAACCTAACCATAGCATGAAACATGTAGATCCAAATCAGCCCCTTACGAAGCAACGCATTAACTAGGGTTTAAGCTTCTGTCACTCTAGCAACCCATCATCTACTTATTACTTCCCAATGCCTTCCTCTAGGCCCAAACAATGGTGAAGTGTCATGTAGTCGACGTTCACATAACACCACTAGAGGAAAGACAACATACATCTCATCAAAATATCGAACGAATACCAAATTCACAAGACTACTTATAGCCAGACTTCTCCCATGTCCTCAGGAACAAACGTAACTACTCACAAATCATATTCATGTTCATAATCAGAGGGGTATTAATATGCATAAAGGATCTGAGCATATGATCTTCCACCAAATAAACCAACTAGCATCAACTACAAGGAGTAATCAACACTACTAGCAACCCACCAATCTGAGGTTTTGAGACAAAGATTGGATACAAGAGATGAACTAGGGTTTGAGAGGAGATGGTGCTGGTGAAGATGTTGATGGAGATTGACCCCCTCCCGATGAGAGGATCGATGGTGATGACGATGGTGCTGATTTCCCCCTCCCGGAGGGATGTTTCCCCGACTGAACAGCTCCGCCCGAGTCCTAGATTGGTTTCGCCAGGTTCCGCCTCGTGGCGGCGGTGCTTCATCCCGAAAGCTTCCTTCTTATTTTTTCTAAGACGGAAGACTTCATATAGCAGAAGATGGGCACCGGAGGCCTACCAGGGCGCCCACAAGCACAGGGGGCGCGCCCCCACCCTCGTGGCCAGGGTGTGCGCCCCCTCTGGTTGATTCTTTCGCCAGTATTTTATATATATTCCAAAACGTGCCTCCTTGAAGTTTCAGGACTTTTGCAGTTGTGCAGAATAGGTATCTAATATTTGCTCCTTTTCCAGCACAGAATTCCACCTGCCGGCATTCTCCCTCTTCATGTAAACCTTGTAAAATAAAAGAGAATAGGCATAAGTATTGTGACATAATGTGTAATAACAGCCCATAATGCAATAATTATCGATATAAAAGCATGATGCAGAATAGACTTATCACTTTGCTGCATCAGATAGCAGACATCGCCCCTGCATCACAACTGCGTCAGCAGGTTAACAGGGGTCAAACCTGACGTGTGAGGTCCACACGTCAGTGGCACAGTGCCTAACTAGGGTTTAATCCTGCATTGACTGCAGCATTAACCAGTGTGGGGCCCGTCTGTCAGCCACTGTGGGCGGGGTTAATTAGTGTTGACAGTTGGGTTAACCGCTGGCTAACCTCCAACGTTAATCCGGCGGGACCGCGATCACCGGACGGTTGTTTTCAGCAGCGGCTGGGAGCACGCGTGGCACCGTTGTGATCAGCGCGACGAGCCGCGTCGGTTGGTGTGAGCGGTGGGTCGCGGGGCAGCCTGTGGCGGCGCCAGCAACGAGCTCCGGCGGCAGGGGGCGCTCGGTGATGTGTGGCACTGCGGCTTGTGCTCATGGGCGAGGGAGCTGAGCAGCGCAACATGGAGAGGAGGCGCTCTGGAGCACGCCCGTTACACGACAGCAACGAACGGAGCACGGGAGGCGCACATGCTACGGCAATGGCAGAGCAGAGCTACGGCCGAAAGTGGAGCCGCGGCTAGAGAATCCAGAGAGGCCGAGGAAGAGAGGGGAAACGCATTGGAGCTCATAGAGGGATCGGCGGCAGTCTTAGCGGGCTCAGGGGTGACCTCCAGCGCACGCATCAGCGGCGAGCTCCAGCGGCCAGATGCGGCGGTGACGAGCTCGAGGGCGACGGCTCCAGGAATGCAAGGGCGTGTTCTTCGGCTTGGAGCTTCACAGTGTCTAGGTGGATCTAGAGGACATGGCCACGGGGCAAGGGGACGGCGGTGGGCGTGGTGCCTTGCGGTGGCGTGCTCCGGCTCGTTCGGGCAGTGATACGTCTCCGTCGTATCTACTTTTCCAAACACTTTTGCCCTTGTTTTGGACTCTAACTTGCATGATTTGAATGGAACTAACCCGGACTGACGTTGTTTTCAGCAGACTTTCCATGGTGTTATTTATGTGTAGAAACAAAAGTTCTCGGAATGACCTGAAACTCCACAGAACATCTTTTTGGAAAATATTAAAAATACTAGAAGAAAAATCCACATCAGGGGGCCCACACCCTGTCCATGAGGGTGGGGGCGCGCCCCCCTGCCTCGTGGGCCCCCTGACGCTCCACCGACCTCAACTCCAACTCCATATATTCACTTTCGGGGAGAAAAAAATCAGAGAGAAGGATTCATCACGTTTCACGATACGGAGCCACCGCCAAGCCCTAAAACCTCTCGGGAGGGCTGATCTGGAGTCCGTTCGGGGCTCCGGAGAGGGGAATCTGTCGCCATCGTCATCATCAACCATCCTCCATCACCAATTTCATGATGCTCACCGCCGTGCGTGAGTAATTCTATCGTAGGCTTGCTGGACGGTGATGGGTTGGATCAGATCTATCATGTAATCGAGTTAGCTTTGTTAGGTTTGATCCCTAGTATCCACTATGTTCTGAGATTGATGTTGCTATGACTTTGCTATGCTTAATGCTTGTCACTAGGGCCCGAGTGCCATGATTTCAGATCTGAACCTATTATGTTTTCATGAATATATGTGAGTTCTTGATCCTATCTTGCATGTCTATAGTCACCTACTATGTGTTATGATCCGGCAACCCCGAAGTGACAATAATCGGGACCACTCCCGGTGATGACCATAGTTTGAGGAGTTCATGTATTCACTATGTGTTAATGCTTTGGTCGGGTACTCTATTAAAAGGAGGCCTTAATATCCCTTAGTTTCCATTAGGACACCGCTGCCACAGGAGGGTAGGACAAAAGATGTCATGCAAGTTCTTTTCCATAAGCACGTATGACTATATTCGGAATACATGCCTACATTACATTGATGAATTGGAGCTAGTTCTGTGTCACCCTATGTTATGACTATTACATGATGAACCGCATCCGGCATAATTCTCCATCACCGATCCAATGCCTACGAGCTTTTCACATATTGTTCTTCGCTTATTTACTTTTCCGTTGCTACTGTTACAATCACTACAAAACCCAAAAATATTACTTTTGCTACGGTTACCGTTACTTCCATATTACTTTGCTACTAAATGCTTTGCTGCAGACATTAAGTTATCCAGGTGTGGTTGAATTGACAACTCAACTGCGAATACTTGAGAATATTCTTTGGCTCCCCTTGTGTCGAATCAATAAATTTGGGTTGAATACTCTACCCTCGAAAACTATTGCGATCCCCTATACTTGTGGGTTATCAAGAATATTTTCTGGCGCCGTTGCCGGGGAGCATAGCTCTATTGTTTGAGTCACTTGGGATTTATATCTGCTGGTCACTATGAAGAACTTGAAAGACACAAAAACAACAATTTATCCCTCAACTACGAGGGGGGGGGTAAGGAACTACCATCTAGCTCTGCACTTGATTCACCTTCTGTTTTGAGTAAGCTTGCGAGACCTAAACCTGCTTCTGCTATTCATTCCGATATGTCGCATGTTATTGATGATGCCACTTCTGCTATGCATGATACTTATGATGAAACTACTTCTATGCTTGATACTATTGTGCCACTTGGTGAATTTCTTGATGAACAACTTGCTAGGGCTAGAGAGAATGAAATTATTGAAACTGATAATATTGAAGGTAGAGATGATGAAGACTCTCCCCCTAATAAATATGAATTGCCTGTTGTGCCTGAGGGTTATGTTTTGGATGAAGAATCTGCTAGAGCCATTCTTGCTTGCAATGATAGAAGTGATCTTAAGAAATTATTAGCTAAATGGAAGCAGCGATCTCTTAATGCTAGAATGAAACCTGACCCTGCTTTTGCTACTTCACCTATCTGTGTTACTGATAAGGATTATGAATTCTCTGTTGATCCTGATATAATTACTTTGGTTGAATCTGATCCTTTTTATGGCTATGAATCTGAAACTGTTGTGGCACATCTTACTAAATTAAATGATATAGCCACCCTGTTCACTAATGATGAGAAATCTTGCTAGCTATATATCCTTAAAATATTTCCGTTCTCAATAAAGGGTGATGCTAAGATATGGTTTCATTCTCTTGATCCTGGTTGTGTGCGTAGTCCCCAGGATATGATTTATTACTTCTCTGCTAAATATTTCCCTGCTCATAAGAAACAAGCTGCTTTAAGGGATATATATAATTTTGTGCAAATTGAAAACGAGAGTCTCCCACAAGCTTGGGGGAGGCTTCTCCAGTTACTTAATGCTTTGCCTAATCATCCTCTTAAGAAAAATGAAATACTCGATATCTTTTATAATGGACTAACCGATGCTTCCAGAGATTACCTGGATAGTTGTGCTAGTTCTGTTTTCAGGGAAAGAACACCGGATGAAGCTGAAATTCTATTGAATAATATGTTGACAAATGAAAATAATTGGACACTTCCTGAGCCAACTCCTGAGCCTATTCCTAAACCAACTCCGAAGAAGAGGGGTGTTCTATTTCTCAGTCCTGAAGATATGCAAGAGGCAAAGAAATCTATGAAAGAAAAAGGTATTAAAGCTGAAGATGTTAAGAATTTACCTCCTACTGAAAAAATACATGGTCTTAATTTACCGCCTGTTGAAGAAACATATGATCTTAATCCATCACCTATTGGAGAAACTCATGGTCTTGATAACCCGACACAGGTAGTAAAGGTAAATTCTCTCTATAGATTTGATGAAGGTGATATTCCTCACTATAAGTCTGCTAGACAATGCTTAGAAGAGTTTGAAAAATTTTATTGTCAAACAAGAAAACTTCAATGCTTATTTTGGTAGACAATTGAAATACAATTCTGATACACTTGAACACTTGGGTGATTATATGTCTAGAGTTAAAGGTGAACTTAAACTCATTACTAAACATGCTTCTATGGTTACCACTCAAGTGGAACAAGTACTTAAAGCTCATAATGATTTTCTCAATGAATTGAATAGTAAGAATAATGATTATGCTGTTAGAATGGCTACTAGAACCGGTAAAATGACTCAGGAACCTTTGTATCCTGAAGGCCATCCTAAGAGAATTGAACAAGATTCTCAGAGAAATAATATAGATGCACCTAGTCCTTCTAAAAAGAAGAAAAAGAAAAATTATAGGACTTTGCATGCTTCTAGTGAACCTATTGCTGAACCACCTGAGAATCCAAATGATATTTCTATTTCTAATGCTGAAACACAATCTGGTAATCAACATGAATCTAGTGATAATATTAATGATAATGTTCATGATGATGCTCAACCTAGTAACGATAATGATGTAGAAATTGAACCTGTTGTTGATCTTGATAACCCACAATCAAAGAATCAACGTTATGATAAGAGAGACTTTGTTGCTAGGAAACATGGTAAAGAAAGAGAACCATGGGTTCAGAAACCCATGCCTTTTCCTCCCAAACCATCCAAGAAAAAGGATGATGAGGATTTTGAGCGCTTTGCTGAAATGATTAGACCTATCTTTTTGCGTATGCGATTAACTGATATGCTCAAAATGAATCCTTATGCTAAGTATATGAAAGAAATTGTTACTAATAAAAGAAAGATACCGGAAGCTGAAATTTCCACCATGCTTGCTAATTATACTTTTAAGGGTGGAATACCAAAGAAACTTGGAGATCCAGGAGTACCAACTATACCATGCTCCATTAAAAGAAACTATGTTAAAACTGCTTTATGTGATCTTGGAGCCGGTGTTAGTGTTATGCCTCCCTCTTTATATGGTAGACTTGATTTGAATAAGTTGACACCTACAGAAATATCTTTGCAAATGGCTGATAAATCAACTGCTATACCTGTCGGTATTTGTGAAGATGTGCCTATTGTGGTTGCAAACGTTACTATTTTAACAGACTTTGTTATTCTTGATATTCTCGAGGACGATAGTATGTCTATTATTCTTGGAAGACCTTTTTTGAATACAGCAGGGGCTGTTATTGATTGCAACAAAGGCAATGTCACTTTTCATGTTAATGGTAATGAGCATACGGTACACTTTCCGAGGAAACAACCTCAAGTCCACAGTATCAATTCTATTGGAAAAATTCCATTGATTATTTTTGGAGGTTTTGAATTTCCTCTTCCTACTATCAAGAAGAAATATGATATTCTTATTATTGGGGATGTGCATATCCCTGTTGAGGTAACATAGTGTTATTCGAAATTTCTCCGGTTCCATGTTATTCGGAATGAGTTTGTTAACAAGACTTGATCAACCTTGTTAGTGGATTCCTTTTGATGAGCATGAGATGGATGAAACTAGAAGGCACAACCTTCTGTACCCTCTTTCTACTTTCTGTCATTTAGTTGAAATAAAGTAAAAATAGTATTTTCCTGTCTGTTCTCTGATTTATCCGTGCAATATAAAAATACCCGGAAAATAAAAGTTCTCCAAATGCCCTGAAAATGGAATATGATTTTTTCTGGAATATTTGAGAATATCTGCCACTGGGAACACAGCAGGGGAGCAAGCACCTGGCCACGAGGGTCCAGGGCGCGCCCACCCCTACAGGGCGCGCCCCCTGCCTCCTCGGCCAACGGTGGCTCCCCTCCACTTATTCCTGCACCCACACACTTCTTCTTCCTCCCAAAAAATCACCATCCAGCTCAAGCACGAGTTCTTGCTCATTTTGCTGCGATTTTTGATCTCCTTGCTCAAAGCATCTCTCACAAAACTGCTTAGGGAGATTGTTCCTTGGTATGTGACTCCTCCATTGGTCCAATTAGTTTTTGTTCTAGTGCTTTATTCATTGCAAATTTGTGCTGCCTAGGTGACCATGTTCTTGAGCTTGCATGTCAAATTTATATGGTTCCAAGTAGTTCTAATGCTTGATAAAGGCTCTAGGCACTTGTAGGAGTAGTTGCTATCAATTTTGTTGAGTTTGGTTCATTTTTATTTGAAGTTACTAAAAATTTCAGATTTTTTTCAGAAAATAATGAAGAGATTTTTGAGGGGCTCATCGAGCCGAAGCTCGAAGGAAAAGCAAAGTGAAGAAGCACAGAGGCCCAAATATAATCTGCCTTGCACCGCGGAGGTTCGGCCGTGTGAATGGCCTTCCGATGATTTCTTGAGAGAAGCTGGGATATATGATGATTTTTATGAATTGACTAAGAATGCAGGCCTAACCGACTTCCTCCGCAACCAACGCAAATAGTATCTCTTACTCACCAATACTTTTGTGCAAAACTTCTACTATTATCCTAAAGAATCACCTCCTTCAGTAGAGTTTCATTTATATGATGTGGTTAAGAAGATGCCACTAGATGAATTTTGCAAGATTTGCAAAATACCTTTTGTGGGTAGTTTAGATGAACCACATCGTAAAGATGTGGATGGGTTTATTGACACTATCACTGTGGGGGAAACCAGGAAGGTTTCCGATGCAAGAATCACTAGCATACATTTTCCTGTTTTACGCTACTTTGCCATATTTGCTAGCCGTTGCTTAATTGGTCGCGGAAACTGTGGAAACCTTAGTGTTCCCAATATTATCATTTTGTTCCATGGTTTATTCTGCGATAACACTGTTAGTATGGGCGGTATTACTGCCAAACGGTTAAGTCTGAACCGTACGAAGGGCCCCATCTTTGGAGGTACTTATGCTTCACGCCTTGCTGCACACTATAACATACCTATTAGGCACTATGAAAAAGAAGAAAAATTTCTGCCCACTGTTTATTTAGACTATAAGAGTATGGTAGCGCATGACTTTATTGTTAAGAATAGGGAAGGAGCGCTTAAATACAAATTGTTTTTTGATAAACATGACCCTGAGACTATTACCTTGCCTGCTCCCTCCTTGTTTAATTTATCTGAAGGTCCGTATGTCGTTCCGTTGGCGGCCATTCACGCCTACCGGAACCCTACACCAGCCACGGAGCCGGAACCACAATTTGAACCTCACCGACAGTCTAACTACCAGTGGGATCCGAAGATGATTTCCAACCAGTGGCAATCAGAGTCTTCTTCATCTCAGTATGACCCCGGCTACAACTATGGATATCCGCCAGGCCATCCATGGCAATAAACCAACTTAGGCCAAAAGCCTAAGCTTGGGGGAGTACGTATTTCTCACCGACATTACATTCATGTTCACACACACTCATTGCTACATGTCGGTGCTCATACTCTTTCACTGTAATATCCATGCTAGTTTATTTTCTTTTTCTGGCTTTCTTCTTGTGTGTTTGATAAATCTTAAGAAAAACCAAAAAATTAGTGTAGCTTTTAGTTAGTTTACTTTTCTTGCTGTAGTAGTAATAATTAAATAGAAAACCCAAAAATATTTCTTGTTCTTCTTTTGGTTGTTGGGAGCTTTCCCGTGTAAATAGTTTTATTTCTTCTCTTTTGTTTGGGGGTTGATAGGAGAAGACCATAAAGAAATTGTTGAAGTGCCTCTTATATGCATTATTGTTGATTTAACCAAGAGCCCATATTGCCTTGTCTTCTCATGTTTATTGAATGCTCGCAGATTCCAGCTTAGTCCAATGCACGTGCACTCTTATTATTCACATCGTTCGGTCGTGCAAGTGAAAGGCAATTATGATGATATATGATTGACTGACTGAGATGAGAAAAGCTGGTATGAACTCGACCGCTCTTGTTTTTGTAAATATGATTAGTTCATCATTCCTGATTCAGCCTGTTATGAATAAACATGTTTGCAATGACAATTAGAGATTATAGTTGCTCGTGCCATGCTTGATTAGCTATGAGTTATAATGGTTTACCTTGCGTGCCAACATGCTATTAAAATGGTTGTGATGTGGTATAGTGGGGTGGTATCCTCCTTTGAATGATTTAAGTGACTCGACTTGGCACATGTTCACACATGTAGTTGAAACAAATCAACATAGCCTTCATGATATTTATGTTCATGGTGGATTATATCCTACTCATGCTTGTACTCAATGTTTATTAATTTTAATGCATGTTCATGACTGTTGTCGCTCTCTAATTGGTCGCTTCCCAGTCTTTTGCTAGCCTTCACTTGTACTAAGCGGGAATGCTGCTTGTGCATCCAATCCTTTAAACCCCAAAGTTATGCCATATGAGTCCACAATACCTTCCTATATGCGGTATCTACCTGCCGTTCCAAGTAAATTTGTATGTGCCAAACTCTAAACCTTCAAATGAAATTCTGTTTTGTATGCTCGAATAGCTCATGTATCAACTAGGGTTGTCCGTATCTTCCATGCTAGGCGGGTTATTCTCAAGAGGAGTTGACTCCGCTCCTCACTCGCGAGAAAATGGCTGGTCACCGGGATGCCCAGTCCCATGCTTTATGCAAACTAAATCAAAATAATTGCAAACAAAACTCCCCCTGGGACTGTTGTTAGTTGGAGGCACTCATTGTTTCGAGCAAGCCATGGATTGATGCTTGTTGGTGGAGGGGAGTATAAACTTTACCATTCTGTTTGGGAACCGCCTATAATGTGTGTAGCATGGAAGATATCGCCATCTCTTGGTTGTTATGTTGACAATGAAAGTATGACGCTCAAAATATTATTTATCTCTATTTCAAAACCAAGCTCTGGCACCTCTACAAATCCCTGCTTCCCTCTGCGAAGGACCTATCTATTTACTTTCATGTTGAGTCATCACCCTCTTATTAAAAGGCACCCTGTCATTTGCATCCATTACTATTAATTTATATTGGGTATGACTATGACTGGATCTCTTTTACCATGAATTACAATGTCTAGTCAGTCCTTGATCTTTAAAGGTGCTCTGCATTTATGTTTTGCGGTCTCAGAAAGGGCTAGTGAGATACCATCTTGTTATATCATATTATGATTGTTTTGAGAAAGTGTTGTCATCCGAGATTTATTATTATGGCTCGCTAGTTGATTATGCCATTGACATGAGTAAACATGAGACCTAAGAGTTATTGCGAATGTGGTTAGTCATAATCTTTGCTGAAAACTTGAATGCTGGCTTTACATATTTACAACAACAAGAGCAAACAGAGTTTGTAAAAGTTTTTCTTTCTCACTTTCAGTTTATCAACTGAATTGCTTGAGGACAAGCAAAGGTTTAAGCTTGGGGGAGTTGATACGTCTCCGTCGTATCTACATTTCCAAACACTTTTGCCCTTGTTTTGGACTCTAACTTGCATGATTTGAATGGAACTAACCCGGACTGACGCTGTTTTCAGCAGACTTTCCATGGTGTTATTTATGTGCAGAGACAAAAGTTCTCGGAATGACCTGAAACTCCATGGAACATCTTTTTGGAAAATATTAAAAATACTGGAAGAAAAATCCACGTCAGGGGGCCCACACCCTGTCCACGAGGGTGGGGGTGCGCCTACCCCCCTGGGCGCGCCCCCTGCCTCGTGGGCCCCCTGACGCTCCACCGACCTCAACTCCAACTCCATATATTCACTTTCGCGGAGAAAAAAATCAGAGAGAAGGATTCATCGCGTTTCACGATACGGAGCCGCCGCCAAGCCCTAAAACCTCTCGGGAGGGCTGATCTGGAGTCCGTTCGGGGCTCCGGAGAGGGGAATCCATCGCCATCGTCATCATCAACCATCCTCCATCACCAATTTCATGATGCTCACCGCCGTGCGTGAGTAATTCCATCGTAGGCTTGCTGGACGGTGATGGGTTGGATGAGATCTATCATGTAATCGAGTTAGTTTTGTTAGGGTTTGATCCCTAGTATCCACTATGTTCTGAGATTGATGTTGCTATGACTTTGCTATGCTTAATGCTTGTCACTAGGGCCCGAGTGCCATGATTTCAGATCTGAACCTATTATGTTTTCATGAATATATGTGAGTTCTTGATCCTACCTTGCAAGTCTATAGTCACCTACTATGTGTTATGATCCGGCAACCCCGAAGTGACAATAATCGGGACCACTCCCGGTGATGACCATAGTTTGAGGAGTTCATGTATTCACTATGTGTTAATGCTTTGGTCCAGTACTCTATTAAAAGGAGGCCTTAATATCCCTTAGTTTCCATTAGGACCCCGCTGCCACGGGAGGGTAGGACAAAAGATGTCATGCAAGTTCTTTTCCATAAGCACGTATGACTATATTCGGAATACATGCCTACATTACATTGATGAATTGGAGCTAGTTCTGTGTCACCCTATGTTATGACTATTACATGATGAACCGCATCCGGCATAATTCTCCATCACCGATCCAATGCCTACGAGCTTTTCACATATTGTTCTTTGCTTATTTACTTTTTCGTTGCTACTGTTACAATCACTACAAAACCCAAAAATATTACTTTTGCTACGGTTACCGTTACTTCCATATTACTTTGCTACTAAATACTTTGCTGCAGATATTAAGTTATCCAGGTGTGGTTGAATTGACAACTCAACTGGGAATACTTGAGAATATTCTTTGGCTCCCCTTGTGTCGAATCAATAAATTTGGGTTGAATACTCTACCCTCAAAAACTGTTGTGATCCCCTATACTTGTGGGTTATCAGGCAGCCATGAGAGAGAGAGAGTAGAGGGGAGGGGAGAGACTATGGGTGCGAGAGAGAGAGAGATGTCAGTGGGTGCATGGCATCATTTAGAGCCATCCAGAGCGAGCAGGCAGGCTAGAGGTGGCCTCGCGCGTGTGTGCGCACCGTGGGCACATGCCCTGCTGCCTACTGGAGGAGGTTGAAGACGGCTGGCGGTTGGGCTCTGGTGGGCTGGCTGCTACTGGGCCTCTGAGGTAAGTGGCCTGCTAGGTTAGTTTCTCTTTTCCTATTTTTCTTTCTGTTTTCTATTTACTTTGCGTTGTTTTCATTTAGTAATAATACTAAACCATTTTTGTTGCTTCTGAATTATTTGTGGATGCAATATGGACTAACCCAAATCCCCACAATATTTTTCAGAATGATTGGAGGTTACAATATGATTTAATTCAAAGACCATAAATGCCTTGGAAAAATGTGCATGACCTCTAGTTAAGTTTTTAACCTTTTTCCATAAATAATGAACATTTTTAAGGGCACTTTGGAAACATTGAAAATTATTTTAGGTTGATCCTATTTGAATTAATTTGGTGCTAGGGTTTGGTCATCCCCATTTGAAGTTTCCTTTGGAATTAAACATGATGCACAATGCTTACCAATGCAACTAATTGCAAGCAAAATCTAGGGCCGTGACAACTCACCCCCACTAAACAAGAATCTTGTCCCGAAATTCAACATGTGAGGTAAGAAGACAAAGGGGGCATGGAACTGACACAGTCTTCATGATCCATTGCATTTCTCAAGGACGTTGATTCATTGCATCATGTTGATCTTGACATCTTTGCCTTCGAGAACTTCATCCAAACACGACAACAAAAGGAACAAGGGGAACTCTACGAGAATCGACCTTCACATAGCTCAAGCAACTCATGATCAACTCACGGAATGAGACATTGAAACATCTCTCGAGCTGAGACACAAAACACACATCGGGAAGGATGGAAAGGGATGGATGATGAAGATTCAATTTGGTAGGCAACAATTCCATGCTTAAGTAGATGGTTCATGGTTTCAAAGTAGCGAGGAGATAATTGCCATGATTCCATAATAGGGCACCTCGAGGAAGGTGACACATGGAATTATTCCCTTGAGTGGCAAAAAGAATTACATTTGATACATAGGTCATCAAAACTCTTCATACCAGGCGAAGGAAATTCACAAATGATCGTTTGAAGGAGTTCGAAGAAATGATATACTCGGTTTGGAAAGGAAGATAGAGTTATAAGACAACTCGGAAAACGGAAGGCACACTCGAGTTGATGAAGAGGATATAACCTAGTGTCTGAGCGTGCTTTCAAGAACTTGAGCATTTCCATATCCATCCAGGCTTTACCAACATCTATGCCAAAGATCTTGGTGACACCTCATACTACCATGATGAATAATGATAGTGGATAGAGATGCAAAGAAGGACATCACTTTCTCAGATTTGTCCTTAGCAATGTCAAGGAACATAACCTGGATGATCGACTGAGAGACATTTAGCACTCCGCTTCTAATGTTCTCCTTGATGTACTAGGTACCACGATCATGCTTCAAGGAAGCATCAACGTCGTCATCAAGTAAAGGTCAGACTTCAGGAACACAAACATCCATAAGGAATAACTTTAAGAATAAGTTGGACAACATCCTCATGGAGAAGATGGTTAAATTGCTCAGTCAAGATGCTACAATAATAGATCTTCCGGCTAGGTGTGTCAGCCAGAACGTCAACCTTGCCCGGACCTACATCGTAGATCTTAGAATAGTTCCAACCATCATACCTGCCTGAGACTCAGATCTGGTTGGTAATAGGATATTTCAGACAACATGTGTGGAAAAAAAGTTTGCAACACAAACCGACAAGATGACGTTGCGAGATTCTCGGGAGATGAACTATGGTAGCAAGCTCCAAAACATGAGCTGGTTTGCAAGATACATGTGAACAAACAGTACAAGACAAGTGTGACTACATAGAAATCTTACAACAAAACACTTGTAGCGACCTGACCTCAGACGGTCAAATCTCTGTGCTTAAGTGTCATCCCTGGATCGGTCTGCTAACACACACAGTACTCGAGGATTTATAACAGAGGTAAATCACATGTATAAAGTAACGTAAATACTATTACCTCAATCCATATAGCGGAAGTAACAACAAGGTTGTGGATTCCCATCAACACCAACGGCAAAGTTGAGTGTAGAAATCGTAACCCTAATGTTTCACTTACTCGTCGTAAGATTCCTGCAACATGAGATGTTGCAGTCATATAGGTCACATTGAATGTACTGGCAATTTCACACTGTAGAACAATGATGAATAATGGCAATCACTACATGCATATTTGGCTGGTGGAGGCTCTAGGTTTAATTTTGCATAAAGCTAGTTTTTCCCTACAAAAAAGGAATATATTTTATTTAACTACAAAGTTTGTTGAAAAACATTGAGAATGGTAATCCCTGTCTCAATCCCAATTAAAAGTCATTAACCCAATCAAATTGATTAAGTAAAGTGTTGAGATCAAAACAATAATTCAAGTACCAGATACTCAAGATGTCCATAACCGGGGACACGTCTAATCATGATTAGTTTGTACACTCTGCAGAGGTTTGCGCACTTTTCCCCACAAGACTCGATCTCCTCCGTTGGATTTCTCGCACTACATGGTGTTTGAGAAACGGATGACCGAGACACAGTCATTCAGAACCATTAACTCTTTCGACCGGTAAACCGTACCACCTACATCCCCTACATCTGCTAGTTTACCACTGAAAGAGGTCACACAACATACTCAACTATGCCAGAGCCCATAATGTCTTGTGTCTGCACACGAAAGTTTCTAGCATGAATAATCTTATGATCCCTTTGAGCCTGGGTGGCGAACCATAGGATGATCACACGGGTACCCCATGATCTCCTAGGACAACACTGGGTTCCCCAGGTGTCCGGGAAATCCACTGGTGTCCCCAGGTTGCCCCAAACCAATCCACCCAGATGTGTATTAAAGTAGCCACCTTAAGTTATCCCTTAATTCATAATAATACTCACATCTGTCACCAATTCTCTCAAACCAAACCACGTATACAAGCATAGCATAGAAGTATAAGCATAACGTAGTAACACCCTGGTTTTGAATGCAAGACAATAGGTTCCTACCTCATCAACTACTTCCCAATACCCACAAGTTATGAAATCCTAACCATGCAATGTTTGAGGGTTGAAACTAATGCATAAAAACTAGGTATAAAAAATATGATCAAAGTGTGAACTTTCCTTGTACAGTTGATGAAGATGATTCGCACTCATAACTCCTGATATTTCTACTCGTCACAACCCGGTCAATCTATTGTAAGCAAGCAGTAGTAACCACACATAAGCAATCATGCAAAAGAATAGAAGAAAAGATCTCGGGAAACTTCGAAAAAAGGCAAAAAAACTCTTGCAACAGAAAACAATTTCTAACGGTACCAAGATTAACTAAATTTGGCCTTATCAGAAAGTTTAGGTCAAGAGCTTCGTTTTGCAAAAAGAATCAACTCAAACGGAGTAATAAAACTCAAGTTATGATCAAACGAAGTTCAAATACAAATATGTTTGAATTCAAATTTTAAAACTTTTAGGTTTGAGTTGGATTACTGGATATATGAGGTCAGAACGAAGAGTTTGGTGTTGGTTTCATCTAATTCCGACTAACGAGCAAAAAGTAATGAGAGTTTTATGATTAAGGACTAATTTGTAAATAAAATATTCACGGATGGGTCCCTGGCCGAAATTAAAAGAAAAAGAAAAAAATCCTATCGAACAAACTTGCGCTACAGAAACTGTAATAACGAATTCGTTCGCTGCAGAACCCTAACTGACGAACGTCCACTAAATAACTAAACCTAAAAAACAGATCTAGGTTTTCTGAAAAAACGATCTAGGGTTAAAAAAACAGAAGAAAAAGCGGCGGCTTTTACCCGGGGTTTCCGGCGAGGGTTGGCTCTGGCCATGGTGGGCAACTCCGGCAAGTCGGCAGAGGGCGCACGGCGGAGGAGGACGGCGGTGCGGGCAAGGCGGCGGCGCGGCTGGCAGCGGTGAAGCGCGGAGCAGCGGCTGCGATGGCGAGGTCGGCGGCGGCAGCGAGATGCGACGCGGGGTGCGGCGGCTCCGGCGGCGATGCAGGTGTGGGGGAGGAGAGAGAGGCGGGGCCGGGGCCTCGGGTTTTATAGGAGGGAGGGCGGCGAACCTCGGGAAGCTCTCCCGAGCTCGTACGGCTCCGACGAGTCGGAGTCCGGGCGGACTCCGGGTGGAAGGCGGTGGCGCGCGGGCAGGCCGGTCGGCTGGCTGGGCTTCGGCCCAGTCCGCGGAGATCTTTTTTAAAACAATTTTATAGAAAATAAAATAACAAAAAACAAAAAAATAAAAACATACTATAGGCATATAATAAATGAAAATGTTCACAAAAAGATTCTCTACAACATGAACATTTTTCTAGCGTCAAATAAAATCCACAAAAATTTAAATAAAGCAAACAGTGCCACTGTTGCAATAAAACCACATAAAAATCATTTTAAAAATACCAAAACAATTTCAAATTTATTTTTCTCCATTTTTCTATTGTAGGGAATCATTTTACCATATTTTCCATATATTTTATTTTTGGAGAAAATATTTTGAATAAAAATTGAATAACTCCAAATTTGAAAATAATTTGAAAGGGGCGTTAAATTTGATTCATTGAAACTCCCAACTCATATTTCATATGGTTTGAAGAAGTTAGTTTATCTTCTCTCATGAAAATCATTAAGTTGCTTAAAGCTTCTGAATTTGAAATAGTCCCAAATGGAATTCAAATCTTTTCAAAACCCTTCTCATTTATTTAAATGGAAGAAGTCATGTCATGTTCTCTCTAGGGTTTTATGATGAAATGAATTTGAATTCATGGAGAATATAAAAGCAAGATGAAAGTTTGGGAAAGTCCTTTTATTCCCTCTCATTTAACTTTCAAAAAGTTTCAAATTTCACTCAAATTCACACAGGCAACCACACCACAACCAAACAAACAATCAAATCCATCTATTTAATATGACATTCCAAGATTTAGAATTTTGGGATGTTACAAACCTACCACCCTTAAAATGAATCTCGTCCTCGAGATTCGGAGAGGCTAGCAAGAAATAGGTCAGGTTCGGGGTCTTCTCAAAATCCATCGATCGTCACAGGGGGTCTCGGGTGCTACCACCCTTAGAAGCATGGTTACGTTTCCATCAATACTCATATACTCCATCCTTATTGTTGACAGTGTCGGTCTTCTCAGATCTTCAGGATAATTCCTTCTCTGGCTCTTTCGGTAGTGGCATAATCTTTCTCCTCAATTCCTGTGTCCATTCATCTTGGTATGGTTCTTCTGTGACTGGGTCTTCTTATCTGACGGGTCTGGCGCCAATACTAAACAACTATCGATATCTCATGGTGGTCATCAATTTATGGTTTCTCCTGCAGGAAATGGGTCTAGGTGGAACCTCATCGTATGTCCTACGATTTGGCAACAATTGCCTTATACAAGGGAAAAATTGTCATACCATTCTAAGGTTTAAACAAGGTTTTGATCGTCGTCACTCTACTATTGGTAAATCACTCAGATTTACCATCCCACATAGCAAGGCGAATAATAAGAGTAAGTCGGTATGGTGATCAATCCATCCCGCACCCAAATCATTACCTTGTATATGGTTTAGCAAATCTCGCATTCTAACACTCGGTCATCCTCACAAGCATTGCAGAATTTCTCTTGTCTACGAACTAAGTTTGGATGAATCCATTGATTCTGCAAGCCAAACCAACATATATCGTTTCTTCACAACTCTCAGGTTTTGAGTAACATCCTATAAGATCGTCTGTTGATAAATTCGTAACTTCTTCCAGGGTTTTTGTCCTTCAGCAAGAGTGTGCTTGCTTCTTGGCAGGTCCTGGGGCATGTGAGTTATGGCCCATCTCATCACTTGTAGCCTTGAACTCATCATGGGGGGCAACTGATCTTTATTCCAACATCCAGATTCCTAGCATTCTTAAATCCATCCAATTGTACTGTCTCCCTTCCTTCTATTGGTGCCAAACTAAAATGTGATTACTCAAACTCATCATGGAGTTACAATTTCTCCATGTTTCCAACATCATACCTCCTTTATACTCCAATAGTACTTCATCTCTTCATATTCTTGGGGTATCCCACATATCGAGATAAAACTCGTACTTATTTGTCCATAGTCCACTCCGTGGAATACCATTATCTTTTCTAGGGGTCAAGGGTCCTCACAGCGTACTACCACCCTTGAAATGCACAATTTCATCCAAAGACCATATTTCTCATATCCTCGAAAATGGTTAAAATCTTTCTTCATAAAGTAACAACTCATAAAGATTCATCGTATGAAATCATGACACAAGAACTTTATTGATTTCATGAATTCATTAAAATATCTCAAACTTCCATTCCATAACTCAACTCCATATCCCCAAAAAAATGCTTCCTACTACGCTTACTACCAATATTAAATTCTCAACTACTTAGCTCCAGCTTTCATCTTGTCGGGACATTTATTAGCATAATGTCATGTTTCCCTGCAACGTAAACAAATAACTTCCGATAAGTCTTTAGGCTTCTTGGGGATGGTGTCCGCCCTTTGGGCTCTTGGCTTCTTCTCTCGACATTATCGGCGTAATGACCTAAATCCTTGCACCTGTAACAGGTGATATGACTTAGATCCTTGTCTGCAGAAATTGGGTTGATCCTGGAATCCAATCTATTTCTCTTCCTAGACTTTTTCGTGCCAATCAGGGCTTCTATTTCCTGTGGGTCATACTCTACTTCCACTGTCGGGAATGCTACTAGATCTCCCTTCAGACAATTTCGAGAAATGTGTCCTTCTTCTCCACATGAATAGCAAGACTTGGTGCGGGGTTTAATTGGGTCTTCTTCGGGTGTGTCCTCCACCTCTTCCTTCATCACAGGTTCTTCTAAAATTTCCATGAGGGCTCCTTTCATTACTTCTTTCTTCTGCTGGATGGTTCGTTGTACCATGGGGTAAATGTGACACTGAGCAGGGTAGTGGGTAGTCCCTTCACACAAGAAACAAGTAATCTGCCTAGTTGGGCATTCTTCAGCTTGGTGACTTCCTTCACAATTAGGGCATTCATCCTTGTGTTCTTTATGGGTGTGTCCCATTTCTCCACAAATCTTGCATGCACAAGGCTTCTTCTCTTTAGGTTCACATGGATTTCGGATAAGACGAGACCTCGGTAGAATCGTCTTGAATTCATCCCAAGCATTGGTTCCATTCCATCCTTGTATAGCTTGATGTATCTCTTGCCATTTTGCAGCACCTTGGGTGATCTTTCGTAGGGTGTATGGAACCGTATACTCTCCTTCAATACAATGCTCCTTCATGCGATCTTCCATGTTCCGTATCCAGTGTGCTACCTCTGGCTGTGTCATGAATCTCAGAAATACTCGTCCATCTCCATTCGTCATCTTTTGGGATCCAAGGGTTTTGGGTAAGGACGGGATAATTAAGATTGGAGGGAGAGAGATACCCACAAACAAAAAGTTTTGAAAAGACAGATTTTATTTGTGGTTGTCGGAAAAAAAACATCAAACAAATGACAACTCACAATCGTCGCATCTAACGTAGGTATATAATAGGGGTTTGGTCTTCTAAAGGTCAATAAAGAGTCGCCGAACTCTTCAAGTCTTGTTCATGTCTCCGGTGGCTTCTTCCAATCGTGCTTGTCCTTCGCAAGTTCTTTTGCCAGATCGTCTCTGTTGACGCGAAGTCTCTCGTGACGTCCTTTAATATTCTGGAGTTGCGTTCCAAACTTCTGGGTTTCAACATCCTTGGCATGAACCATGGTCCTACTGTCCTTCAGTTCTTGACGAATCACCTGTATCTCGAGGATTTTGCAACTCCAGCTTGGCTACTACCAGCTTCTGGGTCCTAAGTTCTTCACAAAATGATTCCTTGAAGGTCTACCTTAAACTTCTTTATGTAATACTCCAGATCCTGGTGATACACCAGCTAAGGTTAAATCTTCGTCCTTTGCTGATAAATGCTCCATTAGCCCTTTTGTCATCCAATCCTTCCGAAGAGATGCATGCTTAACTCAGGACGGTGACAATAGCATAAGCGGGCGATAACATCATGGATATCCATGTTTATGCCCATGTCATTGCCATGAGCTATCATTCCATAGTTGATATCTCCTGCCTTGGGGTTTTCTTGACAAAAACTTTAAGTTTTAACGCTCCATGTTCCGGTCTTTATCCAACACACCTTGATCCCAGGTATTGACAGCTTCAATAGTCTGACAAATTCTATAAGGGTAGCCTTCCTAGGTCATACAAATCTAGAAATTTCTCCAGAGCCTTCAAATTCTCCTAGTCATCGGAGTCTTTAACCGTTGTAGTTTCAATTATTCAGACGCACGGTAAAATCCTCTTTATTCCGAAGTGGTCTAAGTTGTCTGTTATCTTGTCCTTCTTGGAGTGGTCTCATCAATCGATTCCTCGTGCGGTCAAATGGGGAAAGGGGTATAGTCTAACTAAAAGGAAAAATTTGATAAAGCTCAGAAAAGAAAAGAGGTCAAAGATCTTTTTGAAAAACAAGTTTTAGAGAAAATCTTTCCTATGTGCTTGCCAGTTTCTAGGGTCACGTCTTACAATCAACATGTGCTCTGATACCATCTTGTAGCGATCCGACCTCAGACGGTCAAGTCTCTGTGCTTAAGTGTCATCCCTGGATCGGTCTGCTGACACACACAGTACTCGAGGATTTATAACAGAGGTAAATCACATATATAAAGTAACGTAAATACTATTACCTCAATCCATATAGCGGAAGTAACAACAAGGTTGTGGATTCCCATCAACACCAACGGCAAAGTTGAGTGTAGAAATCGTAACCCTAACATATCACTTACTCGTCGTAAGATTCCTGCAACATGAGATGTTGCAGCCATATAGGTCAGTACATTGAATGTACTAGCAATTTCACACTGTAGAACAATGATGAATAATGGCTATCACTACATGCATATTTGGCTGGTGGAGGCTCTAGGTTTAATTTTGCATAAAGCTAATTTTTTCCCTACAACAAAGGAATATATTTTATTACTACAAAGTTTGTTGAAAAACATTGAGAATGGTAATCCCCATCTCAATCCCAATTAAAAGTCATTAACCCGATCAAATTGGTTAAGTAAAGTGTTGAGATCAAAACAATAATTCAAGTACCAGATACTCAAGATGTCCATAACCGGGTACACGGCTAATCATGATTAGTTTGTACACTCTGCAGAGGTTTGCGCACTTTTCCCCACAAGACTCGATCTCCTCCGTTGGATTTCTCGCACTACATGGTGTTTGAGAAACGGATGACCGAGACACAGTCTTCCAGAAGCATTAACTCTTTCGACGGGTAAACCGTACCACCTACATCCCCTACATCTGCTAGTTTACCACTGAAAGAGGTCACACAACATACTCAACTATGCCAGAGCCCATAATGGCTTGTGGCTACACACGGAAGTTTCTAGCATGAATAATCTTATGATCCCTTTGAGCCTGGGTGGCGAACCATAGGATGATGACACGGGTACCCCGGGATCTCCTAGGACAACACTGGGTTCCCCAGGTGTCCGGGCAATCCACTGGTGTCCCCAGGGTGCCCCAAACCAATCCACCCAGATGTGTATTAAAGTAGCCACCTTAAGTTATCCCCTAATTCATAATAATACTCACATCTGTCATGAATTCTCTCAAACCAAACCACGTCTACAAGCATAGCATAGAAGTATAAGCATAACGTAGTAACACCCTGGTTTTGAATGCAAGACAATAGGTTCCTACCTCATCAACTACTTCCCAATACCCACATGTTATCAAATCCTAACCATGCAATGTTTGAGGGTTGAAACTAATGCATAAAAACTAGGTATGGAAAATATGATCAAAGTGTGAACTTGCCTTGTACAGTTGGTGAAGACGATTCGCACTCATAACTCCTGATTCTTCTACTCGTCACACTCCGGTCAATCTATCGTAAGCAAGCAGTAGTAACCACACATAAGCAATCATGCAAAAGAATAGAAGAAAAGATCTCGGGAAACTTCGAAAACAGGAAAACAACTCTTGCAACAGAAAACAATTTCTAACGGTACCAAAATTAACTAAATTTGGCCTTATCAGAAAGTTTAGGTCAAGAGCTTTGATTTGCAAAAAGAATCAACTCAAACGGAGTTATAAAACTCAAGTTATGATCAAACGAAGTTCAAATACAAATCTGTTTGAATTAAAATTTTAAAACTTTCAAAAACAGGTTTGAGTTGGATTACTGGATAGATGAGGTCAGAATGAAGAGTTTGGCCTTGGTTTCATCTAATTCCGACTAACGAGCAAAAAGTAATGAGAGTTTTATGAATAGGGACTAATCTATAAATAAAATATTCACGGATGGGTCCCTGGCCGAAAATAAAAGAAAAAATCTTATCGAACGAACGTTCGCTACAGAAATTGTAATAACGAATTCGTTCGTGGCAGAACCATAACTGACGAACATCCACTAAATAACTAAACCTAAAAAACAGATCTAGAAATTGTAATAACGAATTCGTTCGCTGCAGAACCATAAAAAAACCGGAAGAAAAAGCGGCGGCTTTTACCGGCAGTTTCCAGCGGCGGTTGGCTCCGGCGATGGTGGAAAACTCCGGCGAGTCGACAGAGCGGGGCTGCTGCGTCGGGCATCGGGCGAGGGCGCGCGGCGGCGGAGGACGGCGGTGCGGGCAAGGCGGCGGCGTGGCTGGCAGCGGCGAGATGCGGTGCGGGGTGCGGTGGCTCCGGCGGTGGTGCATGTGCGGGGGAGGATAGAGAGGCGGGGCCGGGGCCTCGGGTTTTATAGGAGGGAGGGTGGCAAACCTCGGGAAGCTCTCCGGAGCTCATACGGCTCCGGCGAGTCACAGTCCGGGCGGACTCCAGGTGGAAGGCGGTGGCGTGCGGGCGGGCCAGTCGGCTGGCTGGGCTTCGGCCCAGTCGGCGGAGATCTTTATTTAAACAATTTTACAGAAAATAAAATAACAAAATAACAAATAAAATAAAAATATACTATAGTCATATAATATATCAAAATTTTCAGAAAAAAGGTTCTCTACAACATGAACATTTTTCTAGCGTCAAATGAAATCCACAAAAAATTAAATAAAGCAAACAGTGCTACTGTTGCAATAAAACCTCATAAAAATTGTTTTAAAAATACCAAAACAATTTCAAATTTATTTCTCTCCATTTTTCTATTGTAGGGAATCATTTTACCCCATTTTCCATATATTTTATTTTTGGAGAAAAATAATTTGAATAAAAATCGAATAACTCCAAATTTGAAAATAATTTCAAAGGGACGTTAAACTTGATTCTTTGAAACTCCCAACTCATATTTCATATGGTTTGAAGAAGTCATTTTATCTTCTCTCATGAAAATCATTGAGTTGCTTAAAGCTTCTGAATTTGAAATAGTCCCAAATGGAATTCAAATCTTTTCAAAACCCTTTTCATTTATTTAAATGGAAGAAGTCATATCATCTTCTCTCTAGGGTTTTATGATGAAATGAATTTGAATTCATGGAGAATATAAAAGCAAGATGAAAGTTTGGGAAAGTCCTTTTATTCCCTCTCATTTAACTTTCAAAAAGTTTCAAATTTCACTCAATTTCACACAGGCAACCACAGCACAACCAAACAAACAATCAAATCTATCTATTTAATATGACATTCCAAAATTTAGAATTTTGGGATGTTACAACACTACCGAGTTCTAGTTGGGAACCATCATCGCGGATAATGAAGTCCTTGATTAAGCCCGGGTTGGCTCTTAAAAAGGAACTTCTTTTCCTTGAACAAATCAGTCAGTGGCTTGATGTGCTAGGGAATAAGTATGGGATGGAGGTAATTAATCTACCAAACCACAGAATACTTCGCACATGCATGAATGACTTGGGACGATACCAAATGAGGCAAAACAACTTCTCTCGATTTCACGGTGGCAACTTACATCAAATGCACATGAACTTAGAGGAAGTCACTTCTCATCAAACATATACTTCATGAGATAGCAAAAGAAGATGCTTTCAAAAGTTTCCAACACTAACTTAGGTATTCAACATGAATCATGGACAAGTTGAAAATGTTGTTAATGGGCTCAACAACAATTTATCGAGATTTCCATTATACACTACTAGAATCAGCATGGAGGACGGCAAATGCATGGATCACGGACAGCAAACGTCTTTGCCGTCCGCCAGCAGACGGCAAACTGTCCGTGTGAACACGTGCCAGCAAAGGCCTTCTTTGTCGTCCGCTTCCTGGAAACGGACGGCAAAGGATTTTGCCGTCCGCCATCCGAGGCCAGCAGACGGCAAAGACAACGGACGGCAGTGCGGTGGCGTGAGTGCCATTAGGGGGTTAACGGCGCTCTTTGCCGTCCGCTGACGGACGGCAAAGAGCTCAGCTAGGCAGTACTGGGAACCTGCCATGTGGCCAGCTATGTCGTCCGCTGGCAGACGGCAAAGTGACCAAATAGGTAGCTAGTGTTCCCAGGTAGTACAGGTAGCTGCCACGTGTCCTCTTTGCCGTCTGCTAGCAGATGGCGAAGCTCTTTGCCGTCTGCTAGCAGACGGCAAACAGGCTGCATATCCCCTGTTTTTATTGTAATCCATTTAATTTCACAGGAATTCTCACACAGATATACATATTTTTTCACATGCACAGAGACATATGATGTATCCAACACATAGCTCCATCCATGACAACATACATACATAATAGGAAACAAAGTTCCATCCATACATATTACAGTAACATCACAATGTTCATCCAACACATTGTTCCATGCATGCATCCATATAACAAAGTTCCACATTTTTTATCGATATAAACGAAAAAAAGAAAAGGGAAACAAACACTCCATCCATGCAAACTTCCATATAGTGAATTAAATCTGCAAAGAAAGTTAGAAGAAGAAGACTAGAATTAGAAGAAGAAGAAGAAGAAGAAGAAGTAAGCATACTTAGGTAAAATGGAGCTAACCTAGCTAATTGTGCCATTTTTGAGTGAACTAAGCATATTATGCCATTTTTTATATAACTTAGAGCTAACTTCATTTTGGAGAAGAAGAAGAAAACTAGAAGAAGAAGAAGAAGAAGAAGAAGAAAACTAGAAGAAGAAGAAGAAGACTAGAAGAAGAACTTATTCTTCTTCTTTTCTTCTTCTTCTTCTTTTTCTTCTTCTTCTTTTCTTCCTATTCCTTCTTTTCTTCCTCTTCCTGGATTTTCTTCATCTTATTATGTCATTTGTGGACTAAATAGGCTAAATTATGTCATAAATGGACTAAAGAGGCTAAATAAGAAGAAAAATGCCATTTTTGAGCTTACCTAGCTAATTATTCCATTTTTGACCTAACTAAGCATATTATGAGATATAACTTAGAGCTTACTTCATTTTGGAGAAGAAGAAGAAGAAGAAGAAGAAGAAGAAGCGGAAGAAGAAGAAGCAGAAGAAGAAGA
>NC_057811.1:75821014-75821267 GCF_018294505.1 Triticum aestivum | reverse complement strand
GAAGAAGAAGAAGAAGAAGAAGAAGAAGAAGAAGAAGAAGAAGAAGAAGAAGAAGAAGAAGAAGAAGAAGAAGAAGAAGAAGAAGAAGAAGAAGAAGAAGAAGAAGAAGAAGAAGAAGAAGAAGAAGAAGAAGAAGAAGAAGAAGAAGAAGAAGAAGAAGAAGAAGAAGAAGAAGAAGAAGAAGAAGAAGAAGAAGAAGAAGAAGAAGAAGAAGAAGAAGAAGCGGAAGAAGAAGAAGCAGAAGAAGAAGAAG
>NC_057811.1:75811548-75820564 GCF_018294505.1 Triticum aestivum | reverse complement strand
TAGAAGCAGAAGAAGAAGGAGAAGGAGAAGCAGAAGGAGAAGGAGAAGGAGAAGAAGAAGGAGAAGAAGAAGAAGAAGAAGAAGAAGAAGAAGAAGGAGAAGAAGAAGAAGGAGAAGGAGAAGAAGAAGAAGAAGAAGAAGAAGAAGAAGAAGAAGATCTTCTTCTAGTCTTCTTCTTCTCCTTCTTCTCCTTATTCTTCTTCTTCTTCTTTTCTTCCTATTCCTTCTTTCCTTCCTATTCCTTCTTTCCTTCCTCTTCCTTGATTTTCTTCATCTTATTATGTCAGTTGTGGACTAAATAGGCTAAATTTTGTCATAAATGGACTAAACACGCTAAATAAGAAAAAAAATACTGTTATCACGGAGGTGTACGAATGGTCGGGGCTGCGCCAGTGCCAGACGGAGGTGAAGGACCGGTCGGGGTTCCGGCGTTGGCAGAAGGAGTGGTCGATGCTTGTCGGGAGCCATGCTGCACCAAAGATCATTTCCAATAATGTCTTGTTAGCAAGTTCGCAAACTGAAATGTGAATAGTAGTAAGCAACGACCATTCAAATCAAATCACCGTGTTCGCCGGAGCAATCTAGGGCATCGGCGGAGGGGCTGACCGTTTTTCTCGCACATGGTCTGCACATTTGGTTCTCACGAGTCAGTCATATTAGATAGTAATGCAAACATTACGTGCATGATTGGGCTAATATGAACGAGAAACGTACCACGATGAGCTCGTATAGGGCCCGGTTAGCAAGGTCGTTCCGGTTCCTCTCCTCCTACAACAGCTTAGCCGTTTTCTCCTCCATCTCCTTTTGTGCCTCCCTTTTTGCCTCCTCCACAAGCTCCTTCGTCTTGAATCTCTCTTCCTCAACAATAGCCTGCAACACACCACTCCTCGTTAGCATTGTAATCATCGACGGACGCACACACAATGTAATGGAGGAAAGGTGAGAGAGTTCGTATAACTAACCGCCATGGCGATCTCCGCGGGCCGTGCACGAGGCGTTATCTAAGGATCAGAGCTACTCAGGCGCTTCTTGATCTGCGGGAGAGTCTTAGGACAACGTATCAGTCCATCACCAATGGCTAGAGAGCCATGGGACCTCCCGCCACCAGATATCATCACCAGCTCTGTATCAAAAGGATCCTGGCTCGGGTTAAAGTCCTCCCATTTCCTCGCCTTCCCCTCGTGTCTGTACTTCATAAGCTTGTGGTGGGAGGTCTTGTTGGTGAAGCTTTCTAGATAATCTAGGTCAGACTCCGTGAATGGCTTGGCCTTCTTGTACGGAGCCATATGGGCCATGCCATAGAGGTCAAACAGACCTGGCACAGGCTTCTTGTGGTGGTGTGCCTGAGAGAGAGGAACAAAATATTAGTTAAGGGCTCAAGCTAGCATGAAGAATGATATTGCTATGTAAATAGGTCATTTTGGAGCTAAGAAAGGTTATTATGTCATTTTCGAGGAAAATAAGGTAAGTTCAGGTCATTTTCGAGGTAACCAAGATTATTATGCCATTTTTGACCAAAGTATGCTAATTATGTCATTATTGAGCTATCCAAGGTTATTATGTCATTTTAGAGCTAACTATAGCATATTTAGGCATTCTATAGAGCTATCTAAGGTTATTATGTCATTTTAGAGCTAATTATGTCATGAATGAACTAGCTAAGATTAGTTTAGGTCGTTATTGAGCTATCGAAGCTAGTTTATGCCATTTTTTAACTAACTAAAGCATATTAAGTCATTTTATAGAGCTATCTAAGGTTATTATGTCATTTTAGAGCTAAATATGTCATAAATGAACTATCTAGCATGAAGAATGAATTGCATGAATCATGTAGCAAACCACATACCCAGTTCTCCCCGTACTCAAACAGGTTGGAGCTCCCTTGATGGTGTGGCACACCTTCCATTTGGTCGCGCTTATCCTTGGCCCTTTGGTGTTCGACTTTCCATTGGGCAGAGCACCACACATCCACCAACGCCTCCCAACAGTCCATCTTATCCACACACCATCTCGGGGGCACCTAAGTGAGTCAAGAGAAATTTCAACGCTACGCCTACGAATGAAATCAAGAAAACTAAGTTCAAGGCCTTAAGAATAGGTAATTACCTGCAACTCAGAAACTTGCTAAGACACTTCTGCTTGCCCCTCCTAATACCCTTCGAGGCGTAGAAGTCTCGAACGACCTGCACCCGAGCCTCGTGCCTTAAGTTCTGAAGTAGGCGCTTGCACTCATTTTCGACAACCATACATGCGGCCTCCTGCTCTCCCTCTGAAACCCTGTAGAAGGTTTGCAATCAAATAAGACAACACTGATTAGTACAATCACTAGGTAGTGTTGATTTTTAATTCCGTAAAGGAGAAATTACCCAAAACCGACGGAACACAATGTCGGCCACCGTCTCGCACAAGACATTGTCGACCCTCTCCTCTAGGAACATATCTTAGTAGAACTAAAGCGTAAGCTACGGCATTATTTGCAAAGACCTTTTGACTATGTTCATGATAATTAAGTTCATCTGATTATTTAATGAACTCCCACTTAGATAGACATCCCTCTAGTCATCTAAGTGATACATGATCCGAATCGACTAGGCCGTGTCCGATCATCACGTGAGACGGACTAGTCATCATCGGTGAACATCTCCATGTTGATCGTATCTACTATACGACTCATGTTCGACCTTTCGGTCTCTTGTGTTCCGAGGCCATGTCTGTACATGCTAGGCTTGTCAAGTCAACATAAGTGTTTTGCTTGTGTTCCGAGGCCATGTCTGTACATGCTAGGCTCGTCAACACCCGTTGTATGCGAACGTTAGAATCTATCACACCCGATCATCACGTGGTGCTTCGAAACAACGAAATTTCGCAACGGTGCACAGTTAGGGGGAACACATCTCTTGAAATTTTAGTGAGGGATCATCTTATTTATGCTACCGTCGTTCTAAGCAAATAAGATGTAAACATGACAGACATCACATGCAAATCATAAAGTGACATGATATGGCCAATATCATCTTGCGCCTTTTGATCTCCATCTTCGAGGCGCGGCATGATCACCTTCGTCACCGGCATGACACCATGATCTCCATCATCGTGTCTTCATGAAGTTGTCTCGCCAACTATTACTACTACTACTATGGCTAACGGTTAGCAATAAAGTAAAGTAATTACATGGCGTTTTTCATTGACACGCAGGTCATACAATAAATTAAGACAACTCCTATGGCTCCTGCCGGTTGTCATACTCATCGACATGCAAGTCGTGATTCCTATTACAAGAACATGATCAATCTCATACATCACATATATAATTCATCACATCCTTTTGGCCATATCACATCACATAGCATACCCTGCAAAAACAAGTTAGACGTCCTCTAATTGTTGTTGCATGTTTTACGTGGCTGCTATGGGTTTCTAGCAAGAACGTTTCTTACCTACGCAAAAGCCACAACGGTGATATGCCAATTGTTATTTACCCTTCATAAGGACCCTGTTCATCGAATCCGATCCGACTAAAGTGGGAGAGACAGACACCCGCTAGCCACCTTATGCATCAAGTGCATGTCAATCGGTGGAACCTGTCTCACGTAAGAGTACATGTAAGGTCGGTCCGGGCCGCTTCATCCCACAATGCCGCCGAATCAAGATAATACTAGTAACGGTAAGCAAATTGAACAAATCATCGCCCACAACTAATTTGTGTTCTACTCGTGCATAGAATCTGGCTCATGATGCCACTGTTGGGGAACGTAGCAGAAATTTATAATTTTCTACGTATCACCAAGATCAATCTATGGAGACATCTAGCAACGAGAGAGAGGAGTGCATCTACATACCATTGTAGATCGCGCGCGGAAGCGTTCAAGAGAACGGGGTTGATGGAGTCGTACTCGTCGTGATCCAAATCACTGATGATCCTAGCGCCGAACGGACGGCACCTCCGCGTTCAACACATGTACGGAGCTGGGACGTATCCTCCTTCTTGATCCATCAAGGGGGGAGGAGAAGTTGATGGAGATCCAGCAGCACGACGGCGTGGTGGTGGAAGTAGCGTGATCCCAGCAGGGCTTCGCCAAGTGCAAGCGGGGAGGAAGAGGTGTCACGGGAGGGAGGGAGGCGCCAGGGCTTGGGGTGCTGCTCCCATGCGCCTCCCCACTATATATAGGGGTGGAGGGGCTGGTTTCTTGCCCTCCAAGTCCATTGGGGCGTTGGCAAAGGTGGGGAAAAGAAATCCCATCATTTCCCTTCCCCACCGATTGTTATCCCCCTTTTTTAGGGATCTTGATCTTATCCCTTCGGGATATGATCTTATTCCTTCTAAGGTGGGATCTTGGTGCGCCTTGACCAGGGGTGTGGGGCCTTGCCCCCACTACCCACATTCATGTGGGTCCCCCCATGCAGGTGGGCCCCACTTCAGAACCTTCTAGAACCTTCCCGGTACAATACCGAAAAATCCCGAACATTTTTCGGTGGCCAAAATAGGACTTCCCATATATAAATCTTTACCTCCGGACCATTCCGGAACTCCTCGTGACGTCCGGGATCTCATCCGGGACTCCGAACAACTTTCGGTTAACCGCATACTAATATCTCTACAACTCTAGCGTCACCGAACCTTAAGTGTGTAGACCCTACGGGTTCGGGAGACATGTAGACATGACCGAGACATTTCTCCGGTCAATAACCAACAGCGGGATATGGATACCCATGTTGGCCCCACATGCGCCACGATGATCTCATCGGATGAACCACGATGTCGAGGATTCAATCAATCCCGTATTCAATTCCCTTTGTCAATCGGTACGTTACTAGCCCGAGATTCGATCGTCGGTATCCCAATACCTTGTTCAATCTTGTTACCGGCAAGTCACTTTACTCGTACCGTAATGCATGATCCCATGACTAAATACTTAGTCACATTGAGCTCATTATGATGATGCATTACTGAGTGGGCCCAGAGATACCTCTCCGTCATACGGAGTGACAAATCCCAGTCTCGATTCGTGCCAACCCAACAGACACTTTCGGAGATACCTGTAATGCACCTTTATAGCCACCCAGTTATGTTGTGACGTTTGGTACACCCAAAGCATTCCTACGGTATCCGGGAGTTGCACAATCTCATGGTCTAAGGAAATGATACTTGACATTAGAAAAGCTCTTAGCAAACGAACTACACGATCTTGTGCTATGCTTAAGATTGGGTCTTGTCCATCACATCATTCTACTAATGATGTGATCCCGTTATCAATGACATCCAATGTCCATGGTCAGGAAACCATAACCATCTATTGATCAACGAGCTAGTCAACTAGGGGCTTACTAGGGACATGTTGTGGTCTATGTATTCACACATGTATTACGGTTTCCAGTTAATACAATTATAGCATGAACAATAGACAATTATTATGAACAAGGAAATACAATAATAACCATTTTATTATTGCCTCTAGGGCATATTTCCAACAGTCTCCCACTTGCACTAGAGTCAATAATCTAGTTCACATCACCATGTGATTAACACTCAAAGTTCACATCGCCATGTGACTAATACCCAAGAGTTTACTAGAGTCAATAATCTAGTCCACATCACCATGTGATTAACACTCAATGAGTTCTAGGGTTTGATCATGTTATGCTTACGAGAGAGGTTTTAGTGAACGGGTCTGCTACATTCAGATCCGTGTGTGCTTTACAAATCTCTATGTCATCTTGTAGATGTAGCTACCACGCGCCACTTGGAACTATTCCAAATAACTGCTCTACTATACGAATCCGGTTTACTACTCAGAGTCATCCGGATTAGTGTCAAAGTTTGCATCGACATAACCCCTTACGACGAACTCTTTTACCACCTCCATAATCGAGAAAATTCCTTAGTCCACTAGATACTAAGGATAAGTTCGACCGCTGTCATGTGATCCATTCCTGGATCACTCTTGTACCCCTTGACTGACTCATGGCAAGGTACACTTCAGGTGCGGTACACTGCATAGCATACTGTAGAGCCTACGTCTAAAGCATAGGGGACGACCTTCGTCCGTGCTCTCTCTTCTGCCGTGGTCAGGTCTTGAGTCTTACTCAATACTCACACCTTGTAACACAGCAAAGAACTCCTTCTTTGCTGATCTATTTTGAACTCCTTCAAAATCTTGTCACGGTATGTATTCATTTGAAAGTACTATTAAGCGTTTTTGATCTATCCTTATAGATCTTGATGCTCAATGTTCAAGTAGCTTAATCCAGGTTTTGCATCGAAAACACTTTTCAAATAACCCTGTATGCTTTCCAGAAATTCTACATCATTTCTGATCAACAATATGTTAACAACATATACTCATCAAAAATTCCATAGTGCTCCCACTCACTTCTTTGGAAATACAAGTTCTCCTAAACTTTGTATAAACCCAAAATCTTTGATCATCTCATCAAAGCGTACATTCCAACTCCGAGATGCTTACTCCAGTCCTTAGAGGGATTGCTGGAGCTTTTCATACTTGTTAGCATGTTTCAGGATTGACAAAACCTTCTGGTTGTATCACATACAACCTTTCCTCAAGAAAATCGTCGAGGAAACAATGTTTTGACATCCTATCTGCAAGATTTCATAAATAATGCAGTAACTGCTAATATAATTCCAACAGACTCTTAGCATCGCTAGGAGTGAGAAAGCCTCGTCGTAGTCAACTCCTTGAACTTGTCGGAAAACATCTTAACGACAAGTCGAGCTTTCTTAATGGTGACATTTACCATCATTGTCCGTCTTCCTTTTAAAATCCATCTGCACCCAACAGCCTTACGACCATCAAGTAGTTCTTCAAAGTCTACACTTTGTTTTATACATGGATCCTCTCTCGGATTTTATGGCCTCGAGCCATTCATCGGAATCCGGGCCCACCATCGCTTCTCCACAGCTCATAGGTTCATCGTTGTCCAACAACATGACTTCCAAGACAGGATTACGTACCACTCTGAAGTAGTACGCATCCTTGTCGTCCTATGAGGTTTGGCAGTGACTTGATCTGAAGTTTCATGATCACTATCATAAGCTTCCACTTCAATTGGTGTAGGTGCCACAGGAACAACTTCCTGTGCCCTGCTACACATTAGTTGAAGTGACGGTTCAATGACCTCATCAAGTCTCCACCATCCTCCCACTCAATTCTTTCGAGAGAAACTTTTCCTCGAGAAAGGACCCATTTCTAGAAACAATCACTTTTGCTTCCAGATCTGAAATAGGAGGTATACCCAACTGTTTTGGGTATTCAATGAAGATGCATTTATCCGCTTTGGGTTCGAGCTTATCAGCCTGAAACTTTTTCACATAAGCGTCGCAGCCCCAAACTTTTAAGAAACGACAGCTTAGGTTTCTCTAAACCATAGTTCATATGGTGTTGTCTCAACGGAATTGCGTGGTGCCCTATTTAAAGTGAATGCGGTTGCCTCTAATGCCTAACCCACAAACGATAGTGTAATTCGATAAGAGACATCATGGTATGCACCATATCCAATAGGGTGCAGTTATGATGTTCGGACACACCATCACACTATGGTGTTCTAGGCGGTATTAGTCGTGAAACAATTTCCACAATTTCTTAATTGTGTGCCAAACTCGTAACTCAGATATTCATCTCTATGATCATATCACAGACATTTTATCCTCTTGTCACGACAATCTTCAACTTCACTCTGAAATTACATGAACCTTTCAATAATTCAAACTTGTGTTTCATCAAGTAAATATTCTCAGCATCTACTCAAATCATCTCTGAAGTAAGAACATAACGATATCCACTGCGTGCGTCAGCACTCATTGGACTGCACACATCAAATGTATTACTTCCAACAAGTTGCTCTCTTGTTCCATCTTACTGAAAACGAGGCCTTTCAGTCATCTTGCCCATGTGGTATGATTTGCATGTCTCAACTGATTCAAAATCAAGTGAGTCCAAATGATCCATCTGCATGGACTTTCTTCATGCATATATACTAATAGACATGGTTCGCATGTCTCAATCTTTTCAAAAACGAGTGAGTCCAAAGATCCATCAACATGGAGCTTCTTCATGCGTTTTATACCAATATGACTCAAGTGGCAGTGCCACAAGTATGTGGTACTATCATTACTATCTTATATCTTTTGGCATGAACATGTGTATCACTACGATCGAGATTCAATAAACCATTCGTTTTAGGTGCAAGACCATTGAAGGTATTATTCAAATAGATAGAGTAACTATTATTCTCCTTTAATGAATAACCGTATTGCTATAAACATGATCCAATCATGTCTATGCTCAATGCAAACACTGTAACATCCAAAATTTTCAATTTGGTATGTTATACATAGATCATCATTGCATATCATGTTTTATTGCATTTTGACAAATCCTCGATAAATCCTAAGCAACTCAAGGACCCTCGGAGAGAGTTGGGGATTTTCTCGAGTTTTCATATTTGATTTTCATCAAATAATAAGACGAGGATTTTTGGTTTTAATTATTTTCTCTCTGGAAAAATATTTCATTTTAAAAATAAACGAGAGGAGAAAATATGACTTCTCCAAAACAATTGAAATACTAGAGGAAAAATGTTAAAATCTTTTATTGGAATTTATTCGGAATTTATTTGCAATTTTTATTGCATTAAAAATATTGCATGTTTTCAAAATATTTATTTTGATTTAAAAAAATGTTCACCCTATTCTAGATTTTCTAACTAGACGGGGAAAATTTATTTTATATTTTCTGATTTTCATTTATTTTTCGACGAATTATTTTCCGCGGAACTTATTAAAAAAAAACTGCGCGACGCCCGACCGGGCCGAAGCCCAGCCGAGCGCCGGCCCGCCCGCGCCCTCTCCTTCCTCCGCACGGGAGCCGCCGTGCCGCCGGCGTCCGCCATGGCCATGAGCCCGCCTCCCGCTCGGCCGCCCCCTCCCCCAAGCCACCCTGGACCCCCCTCTTGATATACCCCCCCTCTCTCTTCCCCTCAACCCGCCGCCGCCGCCGCA
>NC_057811.1:75803370-75811455 GCF_018294505.1 Triticum aestivum | reverse complement strand
GCCGCCCCTCGCCCTCGCCCGCACCCCCGCACCCCGCGCCCCGCCGGAGCCCTCGCCGGAGCCGCCCCGACGAGGTACTGCCGCTGCCCCGTTCGTCGTTGCCGGTTTTCTTCTAAAAAAACCCTTCGTTTAAAAAAAACCCTAGATCGGTTTTTTTTCGGTTTTATTATTTTGCGAGCGTTCACCGAACCGTTTGTTTTAAAGAACGCGTTCGTCGGTTTTTCTCTGTTAACGAACGTCCGTTCTTTCACCGTTCGTCCGTTTTTTCTTTTTCGTCGGATTTTTCTGCGATTATCTCAGATTCGATTTCTGATCGAATTTTCGATTCTGTTTAACTTCTCGCTCGTTTATCGGAATCAGGCGATTCAAGCGCCTAGAGTTTCGTCTCGAAATTCTCTTTCTGTTTAACCTACTCAAACAAGTTTTTCTACAGTAAAATTTGACCTAGATCTAGATTAGTAAACGAAGTTTCTTTCTTTCGCCGTTTGACTTTCGTTGCTTCTTTCGAGTTGATTCTTTTTGCAAACCGTAGTTCTTAAGTTGAACTTTCTGGTTGGATCTTTCATTCGAGTTTTACCTGTGCATTAGATGAGTACTGATTGTATGCTTGTTTGTTTGCGATAGAGTACCCGGAGTGTGCCGCTTGTTACTTCGAATCGCTAGGTTTCGCGGATCATCAGCAAGGCAAGTAACACTTTGATCATATACCTTCCATACCCAGTTTTATTGCATTAGATCTGTTTTCCTCAAACACTTGCATGATTAGGATCTAATTAAATTGTGGGTATTGGGAAGTAGATGTGGTAGTACCTATTACCTGTTTTCTATTCAAACCCTTGGGAGTTACTTCTACGTTTGCTATTATTATTGCCATGCTATGCTCGTAGACGTGGATTGGGTTTGAGAGATTTCCATGACTGATGTGAGATTGTTAATTAATGGTTTACTTAAGGTGGCAACTAAAACTCACATCTGGGTGGATTGAGGTACCTGGGTATTCCAGGATTGCCTGTTTTTCTTTTGGACCGCCACCCAGGTTCAAAGGGATCATGAGATTATTCATGCTAGAAACTTCCGTGTGCAGCCGCAAGCTATTATGGGCTCTAGCATAGTTGACTAAGTTGTGTGAACTCTTAAAGTGGTAGACTAGCAGATGTAGGGGAAAGTAGGTGTAACTGTCTACCCATACGTAAGGTGCAAACACTTCTGAAAGACTGTGTCTCGGTCATCCGTTTGTCAAACATCATGTAGTGCGAGAATCAAGCGGAGGCGATCGAGTCTTGTGGGGAAAAGTGCACAAACCTCTGCAGACTGTACAAACTAATCATGGTTAGCCGTGTCCCCGGTTATGGACAACTTGAGTATCTAGTACTTGGATTATCATGTGAATCTCATCACTATGTTACTAATAATTTATTTTGTTGGGTTATTGATGACATTTAATTGGGATTGAGATGCTGTCAACCATCTCAATGTTTCACAACCACCATGATAGTTAAATAAAATTTATTCCTTTGAGGTAGGATAAAATTGGCTTTTCGCAAAACTGTAACCATAGAGCTTTCCACCAGCCATATATGCATGTAGTATAGCATTGTTATTGTTCATTATTCTCTATGTGTTACATTGCCAGCATATTCTATGTGCTGACCCGTTTTCGGGCTGCAACGTTTCATGTTGCAGACTTTTCAGACGACGAGTAAGGTGCCTTAGGTCGTGGTCTTATACTCAGTGATGCCGCTGGAGTTGATGGACTCACTTATCTTCCAAGTCTTCCGCTGTTATCGTTATTAGATGGCCTTAAGCCATGTTTATCATACTTGATCTCTTCGGAGATATTCGATGTAATAAGTGTGTGATTGCTACTCTGTTATAAATCCTCCGTTTGTACTGTGCGTGTCTGCATTACTGATCCAGGGATGACACGACCAGACCATTTGAGGTCTGGTCGCTACAAAGTTGGTATCAGAGCACACGCTGACTGTAGGACATGACCACTAAGCTTAAGCCCTAGAAAGCTTCTCTCTTCTCATTTCTGACCCCTCTCCTTTTTCTACTCTTTTAGGAATGGCGAATGCAAGGAGCAAGTTCATGCAACCAGATGAAGACACGCCGTTTGGTCGACACTTGAAGGAAGTCACCAAGTACTTGAACATAGGAATACCAAGCATCACCGAAACCTACAACGCCACATTACCTGAAGAGGAGAGCTGGAAGATTCAAGTTATCATTCCAGGAAGGACGTTTGAGCCAGTTACTGAACCCATAAGATTGGTTTTCGAAGCACCAACTTGGAGTTTAGGGAAGAGCATGGCCGCACACATCGCCATGGGACGCATTGGAGAAGTCTATCACCAGGAGCTTAAGGATACAATTTACCAAATTTGTGGACGCCGAGACGCGCAATGGGAGATGATCAGAACCAAGAAGGATGGATCAATTGCAGCTTTCATCCAGGAGCAAAACCAACACATTCGTCGCCAGGAGAACCAGATGTGCTCAGACAAGGAAGAGCTGAAGAAGGCATTGACGAAGATCAAGGAGCTGGAGGAAGAACTCAAGGCTACACGTGAGGATTATTTGGAAGAAATCAACGCACTAGTAGGGCAGAATGACGACCTGGAGAAGAAGATTGGAATATTCATGGGAAATCCAGTGCCAAAAGCAAAAGTCGACGAATGCACTTGTCCGGATAACTACATCATTATCGACGACACTGACTCGGAACCAAGTGAAGACGACTGGGTTGATGAAGCTGGAGCAGACATCATGGAGTCTTCAACGGATCAGAATTTCTAGTAGACCACCATATCAGTAGTAGTTTTCCCCCATTTAATAGTATAGTTCAAGCACTTTGTAACGCTAGTTAGATCGATTGTTTTGCCTTGTTTGAATTGATTGAGTGATATTGATTGATTCTGTCTCATGAGCATATGGGTAGTGTTTTCTCTCTAGACCTCATTCTATTCTTAACTCTCATCTTTTCTAAACCTATCAGATGCCTCCGAGACGCGACACCGGATTTGTTTTCTTGCCAGAGATCACCCAGTTGATTCAGCAACAGAATGCCCTGATGCAAGTGTTAGTGCAGAACCAAGGCAACAACAACAACAACAACCCACCGCCACCACCACCTGTTGATCACTTAGCCCGTTTCCTGAGGCTAAACCCGCCGGTGTTTTCCACTAGCACCGAGCCGATTGTTGTAGATGATTGGCTCCGCCAAGTTGGAAGGGAGTTGACCACTGCAGGATGCACAAATGCGGAAAGAGTGCGTTTTGCCGCACATCAGCTTGATGGACCCGCAGCATCATGGTGGGAGAATTATACAGCCACGCACCCTATTGACACTGTCACATGGGACCAGTTTCAGCAAGCTTTCCGTACAGCTCATGTTTCAGCAGGAGCTATGGCTATGAAGAAGCGTGAGTTTCGCAACCTACGCCAAGGAGGACGCACCGTAGGCCAGTATGTGGAGGAATTCAGTAAGTTAGCACGTTATGCACCAGATGACGTTGCTACAGATGCAGCCAAGCAGGAGAAGTTTTTGGAAGGACTGAATGATGAGCTGAGTATGCAGTTGATGGTAGCAACTTTCAACAACTACCAGGAACATGTAGATAGAGCTCTCATGATTGAACGGAAGCAACAGCAGATTGAAAACCGTAAGAGGAAGTATGGACAAGGGAAGTATAACTCAGGAGCTCAGCAGAAGCCTCGATTTACCCCAAAGCCGGGAGGACAGTTTCAGCATACCCATGGAGGAGGTAGTTCGCACAACCATAATGGCTCCAAGAATGGTAATGGGAATGGAGGAAGCAACGGACAGAACCGCACCAACCCATCTACCCCAGCCAAGAGGGACCTGAGCCAAGTCACTTGCTTTAAGTGCCAGAAGAATGGACATTATGCCAATGAATGTCCTGAAGCCCAAAATGGAAATGGCAATGGAAGCTCTGGGAAGAAGCCGAACCCGTTCAACAAAGGACACGTGAACCACGTGAGCGCGGAAGAGGTTGAAGCTCAGCCTGATGCAGTAATAGGTAAGTTTTAGGTTAAGTCATTTACTGCAACCGTTCTTTTCGATACTGGTGCATCGCATTCATACATATCAAGGGGATTCGTGAATAAGTTTAAGATGTCCACCAAAGTTCTCAGAAACCCTATGTTAGTAACCTCGCCAGGACCAGAGTATATGGCCACCCAAGGATGTTTTCAGATACCATTGGCCATTGGTAGGCATGTTTTCCCCTCAGACCTCATTGTTTTGGAATCGCAAGGTTTGGATGTGATTTTGGGAATGGATTGGCTATCGTTGTATGGAGGAAACATCGATTGTGCCAGCAAGACGATTTTGCTTACCACCCCAGAAGGAAAAAGGATCAAGTATGTATCCTGGCATATGCCGAAGAGGACTCAAGTAAATTCCCTATCAGGAGTTGTACAGGAGGAAGTACCAGTGGTGAAAGATTATCCGGATGTATTTCCAGAAGAGTTGCCAGGCATGCCACCGGATAGAGACATTGAGTTCTTGATTGAACTTTTGCCAGGCACAGGGCCAATATCTAAGAGACCGTACAGGATGCCCGCGAAGGATTTGGAGGAAATTAAGAAGCAGATCAAGGAGTTACTGGATAAAGGCTATATTCGCCCAAGTTCGTCACCTTGGGGATCACCAGTACTTCTAGTGGAGAAGAAAGATGGATCGCTGAGGATGGTTGTTGATTACCGAGGATTGAATGAAGTGACCATCAAAAACAAGTACCCACTGCCGATGATCAACGATTTGTTTGACCGCCTACAAGGAGCTAAAGTATTTTCCAAGATCGATCTACGATCAGGATACCATCAGTTAAAGATTCGAGAGCAGGATATACCCAAGACGGCTTTTACCACCAGATATGGATTGTATGAGTATACCGTTATGTCATTTGGACTGACTAACGCACCTGCCTATTTCATGAATCTGATGAACAAAGTGTTTATGGAGTTTTTGGATAAGTTCGTCGTAGTGTTCATTGACGATATTTTAATCTTTTCCAAGGATGAGGAAGAGCATGAGGAGCATTTACGATTGGTACTTGAGAAGCTCAGAGAACATCAATTATACGCCAAGTTCAGCAAATGTGAGTTTTGGCTGAAGGAAGTTGGATTCCTTGGACATGTTATTTCTGGAGAAGGAATAGCAGTAGACCCTGCCAAGGTTGACACAGTGACAAGTTGGGAATCACCCACGACAGTTGGAGAAATCCGGAGTTTTCTTGGACTTGCAGGATACTACCGGAGATTCATCGAGAATTTCTCAAGGATTGCTAAGCCCATGACTGAGCTATTGAAGAAGGACACCAAATTCAATTGGACTGAGGAATGTGAAGCTAGTTTCCAAGAGTTGAAGAAACGATTGGTTACCTCACCAGTGTTGATTCTGCCAGATCAACGCAAGGATTATGAAGTTTATTGCGACGCTTCTCGTCGAGGACTTGGAGCAGTGCTTATGCAGGAAGGAAGAGTTGTGTCATATGCTTCACGACAACTTAAACCCCATGAGAAGAATTATGCTACGCATGATTTGGAGTTAGCAGCCGTGGTGCATGCGTTGAAGACATGGAGACATTTTCTCATCGGAAACCATTGTGAGGTGTACACGGATCACAAGAGTTTGAAGTACATTTTCACGCAGAAGGAGTTAAATCTCAGACAGCGGAGATGGTTGGAGCTCATTAAAGATTATGATATGAGACTACATTATCACCCTGGAAAGGCTAACGTAGTAGCAGACGCGTTGAGCCGCAAGAGTCATGTCAACACCCTCATGACAGGAGAGTTACCTCAGGAGTTAGCCGAGGACCTTCGCGAGCTATGTTTGGAGATAGTCCCAAGAGGCTATTTAGCGACATTGGAGATTCAGTCTACCTTGATGGAAAGGATCAGAGAAGCTCAGAAGACAGACAAGGAGATTGAAAAGATAAAGGAGAAGATGAGCAAAGGAAAAGCCAAGAGATTTCGTGAGGATGAGCACGATACCTTATGGTTTGAGGACCGCGTATATGTGCCAAATGATCCGGAGATCAGGAAGTTGATTTTGCAAAAGCCCATGATTCACCGTACTCGATTCACCCAGGGAATACCAAGATGTATTTGGATTTGAAGAATATTTTCTGGTGGACCGGAATGAAGAAGGATAATGCGTAATATGTAGCAGTTTGTGATGTATGTCAGAGAGTGAAGGAAGAGCATCAGAAGCCAGCAGGATTGCTACAACCATTGCCGATACCCGAATGGAAGTGGGATAAAATAGGCATGGATTTTATCACAGGATTACCCAGGACTCGTTCAGGCTATGACTCGATATGGGTTGTAGTCGACCGTTTGACGAAAGTGGCTCATTTCATTCCAGTGAAGACCACTTACACCAGTGCTAAGTTGGCAAAGATATACATGACCAGGATTGTATGTTTGCATGGAGTTCCGAGGACCATTGTATCAGATAGGGGAACCCAATTTACCTCGAATTTTTGGAAGCAGTTACATGAAACATTGGGAACCAGGCTGGAATTTAGTACAGCTTTCCACCCACAGACAGATGGACAGACCGAGAGAGTCAACCAGATTTTGGAGGACATGTTGAGAGCATGTGCACTCGATTATGGATCTAGTTGGGACGACAATTTGCCATATGCAGAGTTTTCTTATAACAACAGTTATCAGACCAGTTTGAAGATGGCCCCTTTCGAAGCCTTGTACGGAAGGAGGTGTAGAACACCGTTGTTATGGGACGAAGTTGGAGACCGCCAGTTGTTTGGACCTGATTTGATTAAGGAGTCTGAACAGAAAGTGAGGTTGATTCGCGATAGGCTCAAGGTAGCCCAGTCCAGGCAGAAGACTTATGCTGATTCTAAACGAAAAGAGACTGTTTACGAAGTCGGAGACCGAGTTTATCTTCGAGTATCACCACTTCGAGGAGTGAAGCGCTTTGGAGTTAAGGGAAAGTTAGCGCCCCGTTTTATCGGACCATACAGAGTTGTGGAACGTATGGGAGAAGTTGCTTACAAGCTGGAATTACCCGAAGGATTGTCTGGAGTACATGATGTATTTCACGTTTCCCAGTTGAAGAAGTGTCACGCAGAGATGGCTGAAATACCACTGAGAGATACTGTGCCGCTGGAAGCGATTCAGTTGGAAAGTGATTTGACCTATGAGGAGAAACCAGTTAAGATTCTTGAGTATGCCAGCCGAGTTACCCGCAGCAAGGTTATTAAGTTTTGCAAAGTCCAGTGGAGTCACCACACGGAGGATGAAGCCACCTGGGAGCGAGAGGAAGATCTACGGAAGGACCACTCCCACCTGTTTTCTAGCCAACCCGAATCTCGAGGGCGAGATTCATCTTAAGGGGGTAGGTTTGTAACATCCCAAATTTTCAATTTGGTATGTTATACATAGATCATCATTGCATATCATGTTTTATTGCATTTTGACAAATCCTCGATAAATCCTAAGCAACTCAAGGACCCTCGGAGAGAGTTGGGGATTTTCTCGAGTTTTCATATTTGATTTTCATCAAATAATAAGACGAGGATTTTTGGTTTTAATTATTTTCTCTCCGGAAAAATATTTCATTTTAAAAATAAACGAGAGGAGAAAAGATGACTTCTCCAAAACAATTGAAATAATGGAGGAAAAATGTTAAAATCTTTTATTGGAATTTATTCGGATTTTATTTGCAATTTTTATTGCATTTAAAATATTGCATGTTTTCAAAATATTTATTTTGATTTAAAAAAATGTTCACCCTATTCTAGATTTTCTAACTAGACGGGGAAAATTTATTTTATATTTTTCTAATTTTTATTTATTTTTCTACGAATTATTGTCCGCGGAACTTATTTTTAAAAAAAACTGTGCGACGCCCGACCGGGCCGAAGCCCAGCCGAGCGCCGGCCCGCCCGCGCCCTCTCCTTCCTCCGCACGGGAGCCGCCGCGCCGCCGGAGTCCGCCTCCCGCTCGGCCGCCCCCTCCCCCAAGCCACCCCGGACCCCCCCTCTTTATATACCCCCCTCTCTCTCTTCCCCTCAACCCGCCGCCGCC
>NC_057811.1:75796934-75803169 GCF_018294505.1 Triticum aestivum | reverse complement strand
GGAAGCCGCCGCCCCTCGCCCTCGCCCGCACCCCCGCACCCCGCGCCCCGCCGAAGCCCTCGCCGGAGCCGCCCCGACGAGGTACTGCCGCTGCCCCGTTCGTCGTTGCCGGTTTTCTTCTAAAAAAACCCTTCGTTAAAAAAACCCTAGATCGGTTTTTTTCGGTTTTATTATTTTGCGAGCGTTCACCGAACCGTTTGTTTTAACGAACATGTTCGTCGGTTTTCTTTGTTAACGAACGTCCGTTCTTTAACCGTTCGTCCATTTTTTCTTTTTCGTCGGATTTTTCTGCGATTAACTCAGATTCGATTTCTGATTGAATTTTCGATTCTGTTTAACTTCTCGCTCGTTTATCGGAATTAGGCGATTCAAGCGCCTAGAGTTTCGTCTTGAAATTCTCTTTCCGTTTAATGTACTCAAACAAGTTTTGCTACAGTAAAATTTCACCTAGATCCAGATTAGTAAACGAAGTTTCTTTCTTTCGCCGTTTGACTTTCGTTGCTTCTTTCGAGTTGATTCTTTTTGCAAACCGGAGTTCTTAAGTTGAACTTTCTGGTTGGATCTTTCATTCGAGTTTTACCTGTGCATTAGATGAGTACTGATTGTATGCTTGTTTGTTTGCGATAGAGTACCCGGAGTGTGCCGCTTGTTACTTCGAATCGCTAGGTTTCGCGGATCATCAGCAAGGCAAGTAACACTTTGATCATATACCTTCCATACCCAGTTTTATTGCATTAGATCTGTTTTCCTCAAACACTTGCATGATTAGGATCTAATTAAATTGTGGGTATTGGGAAGTAGATGTGGTAGTACCTATTACCTGTTTTCTATTCAAACCCTTGGGAGTTACTTCTACGTTTGCTATTATTATTGCCATGCTATGCTCGTAGACGTGGATTGGGTTTGAGAGATTTCCATGACTGATGTGAGATTGTTAATTAATGGTTTACTTAAGGTGGCAACTAAAACTCACATCTGGGTGGATTGAGGTACCTGGGTATTCCAGGATTGCCTGTTTTTCTTTTGGACCGCCACCCAGGTTCAAAGGGATCATGAGATTATTCATGCTAGAAACTTCCGTGTGCAGCCGCAAGCTATTATGGGCTCTAGCATAGTTGACTAAGTTGTGTGAACTCTTACAGTGGTAGACTAGCAGATGTAGGGGAAAGCAGGTGTAACTGTCTACCCATACGTAAGGTGCAAACACTTCTGAAAGACTGTGTCTCGGTCATCCGTTTCTCAAACATCATGTAGTGCGAGAATCAAGCGGAGGCGATCGAGTCTTGTGGGGAAAAGTGCACAAACCTCTGCAGACTGTACAAACTAATCATGGTTAGCCGTGTCCCCGGTTATGGACAACTTGAGTATCTAGTACTTGGATTATCATGTGAATCTCATCACTATGTTACTAATAATTTATTTTGTTGGGTTATTGTTGACATTTAATTGGGATTGAGATGCTGTCAACCATCTCAATGTTTCACAACCACCATGATAGTTAAATAAAATTTATTCCTTTGAGGTAGGATAAAATTGGCTTTTCGCAAAACTGTAACCATAGAGCTTTCCACCAGCCATATATGCATGTAGTATAGCATTGTTATTGTTCATTATTCTCTATGTGTTACATTGCCAGCATATTCTATGTGCTGACCCGTTTTCGGGCTGCAACGTTTCATGTTGCAGACTTTTCAGACGACGAGTAAGGTGCCTTAGGTCGTGGTCTTATACTCAGTGATGCTGCTGGAGTTGATGGACTCACTTATCTTCCAAGTCTTCCGCTGTTATCGTTATTAGATGGCCTTAAGCCATGTTTATCATACTTGATCTCTTCGGAGATATTCGATGTAATAAGTGTGTGATTGCTACTCTGTTATAAATCCTCCATTTGTACTGTGCGTGTTAGCATTACTGATCCAGGGATGACACTGGTGCACAGCAGCACAGACCATTTGAGGTCTGGTCGCTACAAACACCAAATAACAATTATTCAGGTTTAACCCCAGTCTCGATGGTAGATGGAGCATGCGATGCTTGATCACATCAACCTTGGAAACACTTCCAACACATATCGTCATCTCACCTTTAGCTAGTCTCCGTTTATTCCGCAGCTTTTATTTCGAGTTACTAATACTTAGCAACCGAACCGGTATCTAATACCCTGGTGCTACTAGGAGTACTAGTAAAGTACACATTAATATAATGTATATCCAATATACTTCTGTCGACCTTGCCAGCCTTCTCATCTACGAAGTATCTAGGGTAGTTCTACTTCAGTGACCGTTCCCCTCATTTCAGAAGCACTTAGTCTCGGGTTTGGGTTCAACCTTGGGTTTCTTCACTAGAGCAGCAACTGATTTGTCGTTTCATGAAGTATCCCTTCATGCCCTTGCGCTTCTAGAAACTAGTGGTTTTACTAACCATCAACAATTGATGCTCCTACTTGATTTCTACTTTCGCGGTGTCAAACATCACGAGTTGCTCAAGGATCATCATGTCTATCCCTGATATGTTATAGTTCATCACGAAGCTCTAATAGCTTGGTGGCAGTGACTATGGAGAACCATCACTATCTCATCTGGAAGATTAACTCCCACTCGATTCAAGTGATTGTAGTACTCAGACAATCTGAGCACATGCTCAATGATTGAGCTTTTCTCCCTTAGTTTGCAGGCTTAAGAAACTTGTCAGAGGTCTCATACCTCTTGACGTGGGCACTAGTCTGAAATACCAATTTCAGTCTTTGGAACATCTCATATGTTCTGCGACGTTTCAAAACCGTCTTTGGTGCCACAATTTTAAACCGTTAGCATCACACACTGAACTATCATGTAGTCATCAAAACGTGTATGTCAGATGTTTCGCAACATCTACAGACGACGCTCGAGGTTCAGCACACCGAGCGGTGCATTAAGGACATAAGCCTTCTGTGCAGCAATGAGGACAATCCTCAGTTTACGGACCCAGTCCGCATAATTGCTACTATCAACTTTCAACTAAATTTTCTCTAGGAACATATCTTAGTAGAACTAAAGCGTAAGCTACGACATTATTTGCAAAGACCTTTTGACTATGTTCATGATAATTAAGTTCATCTGATTATTTAATGAACTCCCACTTAGATAGACATCCCTCTAGTCATCTAAGTGATACATGATCCAAATCGACTAGGCCGTGTCCGATCATCACGTGAGACGGACTAGTCATCATCGGTGAACATCTCCATGTTGATCGTATCTACTATACGACTCATGTTCGACCTTTCGGTCTCTTGTGTTCCGAGGCCATGTCTGTACATGCTAGGCTCGTTAAGTCAACCTAAGTGTTTTGCTTGTGTTCCGAGGCCATGTCTGTACATGCTAGGCTCGTCAACACCCGTTGTATGCGAACGTTAGAATCTATCACACCCATTCATCACGTGGTGCTTCGAAACAACGAACCTTCGCAACGGTGCACAGTTAGGGGGAACACATCTCTTGAAATTTTAGTGAGGGATCATCTTATTTATGCTACCGTCGTTCTAAGAAAATAAGATGTAAACATGACAGACATCACATGCAAATCATAAAGTGACAGGATATGGCCAATATCATCTTGCGCCTTTTGATCTCCATCTTCGAGGCGCGACATGATCACCTTCGTCACCAGCATGACACCATGATCTCCATCATCATGATCTCCATCATCGTGTCTTCATGAAGTTGTCTCGCCAACTATTACTTCTACAACTATGGCTAACGGTTAGCAATAAAGTAAAGTAATTACATGGTGTTTTTCATTGACACGCAGGTCATACAATAAATTAAGACAACTCCTATGGCTCCTGCCGGTTGTCATACTCATCGACATGCAAGTCGTGATTCCTATTACAAGAACATGATCAATCTCATACATCACATATATAATTCATCACATCCTTTTGGCCATATCACATCACATAGCATACCCTGCAAAAACAAGTTAGACGTCCTCTAATTGTTGTTGCATGTTTTACGTGGCTGCTATGGGTTTCTAGCAAGAACGTTTCTTACCTACGCAAAAGCCACAACGGTGATATGCCAATTGTTATTTACCCTTCATAAGGACCCTGTTCATCGAATCCGATCCGACTAAAGTGGGAGAGACAGACACCCGCTAGCCACCTTATGCATCAAGTGCATGTCAATCGGTGGAACCTGTCTCACGTAAGAGTACATGTAAGGTCGGTCCGGGCCGCTTCATCCCACAATGCCCCCGAATCAAGATAAGACTAGTAACGGTAAGCAAATTGAACAAATCATCGCCCACAACTAATTTGTGTTCTACTCATGCATAGAATCTACGCATAGACCTGGCTCATGATGCCACTGTTGGGGAACTTAGTAGAAATTTAAAATTTTCTACGTATCACCAAGTTCAATCTATGGAGTCATCTAGCAACGAGAGAGAGGGGAGTGCATCTACATACCCTTGTAGATCGCGCGCGGAAGCGTTCAAGAGAACGGGGTTGATGGAGTCGTACTCGTCGTGATCCAAATCACCGATGATCCTAGCGCCGAACGGACGGCACCTCCGCGTTCAACACACGTACGGAGCGGGGACGTCTCCTCCTTCTTGATCCAGCAAGGGGGGAGGAGAACTTGATGGAGATCTATCAGCACGACGGCATGGTGGTGGAAATAGCGGGATCCCAGCAGGGCTTCGCCAAGTGCAAGCGGGGAGGAAGAGGTGTCACGGGAGGGAGGGAGGCGCTAGGGCTTGGGGTGCTGCTCCCATGCGCCTCCCCACTATATATAGGGGTGGAGGGGGCTGGTTTATTGCCCTCCATGTCCATTGGGGCGTTGGCAAAGGTGGGGAAAAGAAATCCCATCATTTCCCTTCCCCACCGATTGTTATCCCCCTTTTTTAGGGATCTTGATCTTGTCCCTTCGGGATATGATCTTATTCCTTCTAAGGTGGGATCTTGGTGCGCCTTGACCAGGGGTGTGGGGCCTTGCCCCCACTACCCACGTTCATGTGGGTCCCCCCATGCAGGTGGGCCCCACTTCAGAACCTTCTAGAACCTTTCCGGTACAATACCGAAAAATCCCGAACATTTTCCGGTAGCCAAAATAGGACTTCCCATATATAAATCTTTACCTCCGGACCATTCCGGAACTCCTCGTGACGTCCGGAATCTCATCCAGGACTCCGAACAACTTTCGGTTAACCGCATACTAATATCTCTACAACTCTAGCGTCACCGAACCTTAAGTGTGTAGACCCTACGGGTTCGGGAGACATGTAGACATGACCGAGACATTTCTCCGGTCAATAACCAACAGCGGGATCTGGATACCCATGTTGGCTCCCACATGCTCCATGATGATCTCATCGGATGAACCACGATGTCGAGGATTCAATCAATCCCGTATTCAATTCCCTTTGTAAATATGTACGTTACTTGCCCGAGATTCGATCGTCGGTATCCCAATACCTTGTTCAATCTCGTTACCGGCAAGTCACTTTACTCGTACCGTAATGCATGATCCCATGACTAACTACTTAGTCACATTGAGCTCACTATGATGATGCATTACCGAGTGGGCCCAGAGATACCTCTCCGTCATACGGAGTGAAAAATCCCAGTCTCGATTCGTGCCAACCCAACAGACACTTTCGGAGATACCTGTAATGCACCTTTATAGCCACCCAGTTACGTTGTGACGTTTGGTACACCCAAAGCATTCCTACGGTATCCGGGAGTTGCACAATCTCATGGTCTAAGGAAATGATACTTGACACTAGAAAAGCTCTTAGCAAACGAACTACACGATCTTGTGCTATGCTTAAGATTGGGTCTTGTCCATCACATCATTCTCCTAATGATGTGATCCCGTTATCAATGACATCCAATGTCCATGGTCAAGAAACCATAACCATCTATTGATCAACGAGCTAGTCAACTAGAGGCTTACTAGGGACATGTTGTGGTCTATGTATTCACACATGTATTACGGTTTCCAATTAATACAATTATAGCATGAACAATAGACAATTATTATGAACAAGGAAATACATAAATAACCATTTTATTATTGCCTCTAGGGCATATTTCCAACAGGCGAGACGGGGTGGGGATGGCCGCGACGCAGCTGCCCGACATGGAAGAGGCGGCGGGGCCGCGATGGAGGTCGGGCAGGGGTGCGGGGCGGCGGGGCGGCCGGCTACGCCAGATGGTGTCAGCGGCGGCGGCGCGGGCCGGTGTGGGTGGGGG
>NC_057811.1:75785884-75796580 GCF_018294505.1 Triticum aestivum | reverse complement strand
GGTGACGGAGGGGAGGGGGCGGGGGCGGGGTGACGTGGAAGGGGCGGCGGGGGTGCGATGGAGGTCGGGGTCGCAGGGGAGGGGTGCGGGCCGCGGGGCGGCCGGCTACGGCAGACGGGGTCGGCGACGGCGGTGCGGGTGTGGGTGGGGACGAATGAGAGAGTGGAGAGAAGAGAGGGGGCGGGACGGCCGTTAACGTACCCGCCTCTTTGCCGTCAGCCAACGGTCGGCAAAGTTTCTTTGTCGTCCGCTTGCAGTCGGCAAAGAGGTGGGGCCGGTGGGCTTGAGTTGGTTAAACAATAACTGGACCCACCCACGTCTTTGCCGTCTGCTAGCGGACGGCAAAGAACTGGCTGATGGCAAAGACTTTGTTTGCCATCAGCCACATCTTTGCCGTCCGTTTTCTTGTGGCTGACGGCAAAGACCTTCTTTGCCATCAGCCAGCGGACGGCAAAGAGGTGGCAGACGGCAAAGAAGTGGATTCCAGTGGTGATAGATGGAATTCCATAACTATGTGAACAAAGTGATAGCATTGGTCAGACCCAAAAGATATAGTTGTGTATGCTCGAGGAAACAACAACGAGTAAGACAACATTACGAACATCGTTGGTACTGATTTGATTTGACGATAGCCCGTACTCTAACCAAAGATTTGATAAGGCAGCAGCCCCAACAATAAATCACGAGGATCAATCGATGAAGATATCATCTTTCTTCAACACACACACACACACACACACAGAGACATGCGCGCGCGCACACACACACACACACAAAGGATATCCCTTTGGAATGAACTAAGTTAAGCAAAGCTTTTACCTTCCAACTCTCCAAGTTGTTGTTTAGCTTAGCCAACCAGCTCAGGGGTATCCAACACAGATTCTTGGAGAAGGGGTGGTTTATAGGAAAACCAACTTGATCACGACCTCAACATGACGGTCAGGGGTCAACCTGGTGATACTTCCAGGAAGATGTTCGAAAAATCACGAACCACTAATATGTTATTAAGCTCGAGATCGATCTTGCTTTTCAGGGCAAGACGATATGATCAAATAAGCAAGGGATTGATAAAATCCTAACTCATCAATCGAAGGGTGCACCCGGAAAATGGACTAGGTTGCACAATCAATCTTAGAATGGTGATTCCATAACCAAAACACTAAGAATGAGATTATCGTCCATTAACCACCAAGCAACGAGGTTGCTAGGAGTATTGATTTCACACATCATGGTTCACTTGTCAGCATTCTGGTCACAACAACACGGAGACCGAGGAATGAATAATGATAGAGAGAAGTATCACTGCATCGAGAATTCATAAGAGGTGGTGCAATTCGCGTGACAACCTTGACATAAAGGGGGCAATACTCCAGGGTAGAGTGACAAAAGATGGATTGGCTTTCTGGATCTGCGGATACAACTACTTTGACCCAATCCTCAAAATGGACAAAGAACTAGAGTTTGTTTCTCCTAGTCATTCCGAAGTAGAATGGCCTGATAGACCACAAGAAGAATAACATGCATCGATGACACGAATGCACCATTACTCTTGACTATCAACTGATAGACGAAGGTCGGAGTACGAGTGAAGAGGGACAACTCAAAGGAACATATGGTTTTTTGAGTTGTGGATGCATAGATTAGTATGTCGAACAATGCTCAATATATTTCTTTCGGATAACCCGTGCAGAAGGTAGGATTGGAAGAGTCACAAACACAATGGGGAACTCATCAAGAGCACTCTTATTGTGATCTTTTGGTTCAGGAGAACTTCTGCCATGATGGTTCATGGTATTGGAATAATGATATACCACAGACCTCGAGGACTATCACAAAGGTTGCTAATGTCCTAAAGGAACGAGCAACACTATCAACAGGAATGAGCAGAAGGAATCATGGAATCAAGAACCCAGAAATGGAATACCTACTAAATAACATCACAAGATGCTTTCGAGAATGGTGGCCAGAATCATCACATTGGAAATATAAGGCATTGCTAGATTACTGGGTGGTTCTCAAGGATACCCTAGTGACCAAATAATAGCTTCAGCATATATTTCAAGGTAATGGAGTACCTCAACACACCAATTAGTGTGGTTAGTCTGGCCCAAAAGGACATCGGGAACATGAAGGAAGAATTTGCAAATGCATCAGACAATTTAGAAACCTGGGACAACTCCGACAACATAACGGCTGTAAATGTTCAAAAAGATTTTGAGACATCCTGCAAAATGGTGGCGTAACCACTCAACATCACAATATCAAGGTTCCGTGACCAGTTGTTAACACATGGAAGTACTAGAAACTGAACTGAGACTTGAATCCATCAATCCTATAAGCCTACGAACTAGTAACACATGATCCTGATAGAAAAATGAGAAACCTAGTTCTTAAACCCCGTAGGAATGAAGAGGGTGACTCAGATCAGAAGGACATAAGGTAAAGGAGTAAAAAGAGCCTTACGTTCCCTTCCACAATCAATTCCCTTATATAATTAAAGCATTTCTAGACTCGACATCGACCGGTTTGGCTTGGTAATCCTACAAGGCAGTCAGTCTCTGATACCAAAGCTGTCAAGACCCCGATCCTAAGTCACACCAATCTAGCATGTAACACATCATTGTTGGAAATATGCCCTAGAGGCAATAATAAAATGGTTATTATTGTATTTCCTTGTTCATGATAATTGTCTATTGTTCATGCTATAATTGTATTAACTGGAAACCGTAATACATGTGTGAATACATAGACCACAACATGTCCCTAGTAAGCCTCTAGTTGACTAGCTCGTTGATCAATAGATGGTTATGGTTTCCTGACCATGGACATTGGATGTCATTGATAATGGGATCACATCATTAGGAGAATGATGTGATGGACAAGACCCAATCCTAAGCATAGCACAAGATCGTGTAGTTCGTTTGCTAAGAGCTTTTCTAATGTCAAGTATCGTTTCCTTAGACCATGAGATTGTGCAACTCCCGGATACCGTAGGAATGCTTTGGGTGTACCAAACGTCACAACGTAACTGGGTGGCTATAAAGGTGCACTACAGGTATCTCCGAAAGTGTCTGTTGGGTTGGCACGAATCAAGACTGGGATTTGTCACTCCGTATGACGGATAGGTATCTCTGGGCCCACTCGGTAATGCATCATCATAATGAGCTCAATGTGACTAAGGAGTTAGCCACGGGATCATGCGTTACGGAACGAGTAAAGTGACTTGCCAGTAACGAGATTGAATGAGGTATTGGGATACCGATGATCGAATCTCGGGCAAGTAACATACCGATTGACAAAGGGAATTGTATACGGGATTGATTGAATCCCCGACATCGTGGTTCATCCGATGAGATCATCGTGGAACATGTGGGAGCCAATATGGGTATCCAGATCCCGCTATTGGTTATTGGCCGGAGAGGTGTCCTAGTCATGTTTGCATGGTTCCCGAACCCGTAGGGTCTACACACGTAAGGTTCGGTGACGCTAGAGTTGTTATGGGAAAGAGTATGTGGTTATCGAAGGTTGTTCGGAGTCCCGGATGAGATCCTGGACATCACGAGGAGTTCTGGAATGGTCCGGCGATGAAGATCGATATATTGGACAAAGGGTATTGGAGTCCGGAAGTGTTCCGGGGGTACCAGGCTATGGCCAGCATGACCGAAAGGTGTTTCGGGAGCCCCGGCAAGTGTTGGAGGGCCAAAGGGGAAGGGGCAAACCAGCCCACTAAGGGGTGGTGCGCCCCCCACACCCTTTCCCACGTTACTTGGGGAGGTGGGGCGCCTCCACCCACCTGCTTGGCTTGGGGGGCAAGTCTCCCTAGGATTTTCCCTAGGGAGATCCAATCTGCTTGGCCGCCGCCCCCTAGGGGAAACCCTAGGGCGCCTCCCCCTCTCCCCTTGCCCCTGTATATAGTGGAGGGGTGGGAGGGCAGCCCCACCTCTTCCCTGGCGCAGCCCTCCCTCCTCATACACCTCCTCCTCCTCCGTAGTGCTTAGCGAAGCTCTGCCGGAGAACCACGAGCTCCATTGCCACCACGCCGTCGTGCTGCTGGAGTTCTCCCTCAACTTCTCCTCTCCCCTTGCTGGATCAAGAAGGAGGAGACGTCCCCGGGCTGTACATGTGTTGAACACGGAGGCGCCGTCTGTTCGGCGCTAGATTGGATCTTCCGCGATTTGAATCGCTGCGAGTACGACTCCATCAACCGCGTTCTTGTAACGGTTTTGCTTAGCGATCTTCAAGGGTATGAAGATGCACTCCCTCTCTCTCGTTGCTAGCATCTCCTAGATTGATCTTGGTGACACGTAGGAAAATTTTGAATTATTGCTACGTTACCCAACAGTGGCATCATGAGCTAGGTCTATGCATAGATTCTATGCACGAGTAGAACACAAAGTAGTTGTGGGCGATGATTTGTTCAATTTGCTTGCCGTTACTAGTCTTATCTTGATTCGGCGGCATTATGGGATGAAGCGGCCCGGACCGACCTTACACGTACACTTACGTGAGACAGGTTCCACCGACTGACATGCACTTGATGCATAAGGTGGCTAGCGGGTGTCTGTCTCTCCAACTTTAGTCGGATCGGATTCGATGAAGAGGGTCCTTATGAAGGGTAAATAGCAATTGGCATATCACCGTTGTGGCTTTTGCGTAGGTAAGAAACGTTCTTGCTAGAAACCCATAGCAGCCACGTAAAACATGCAACAACAATTAGAGGACGTCTAACTTGTTTTTGCAGGGTATGCTATGTGATGTGATATGGCCAAAAGGATGTGATGAATTATGTGTATGTGATGTATGAGATTGATCATGTTCTTGTAATAGGAATCACGACTTGCATGTCAATGAGTATGACAACCGGCAGGAGCCATAGGAGTTGTCTTAATTTATTGTATGACCTGCATGTCAATGAAAAACGCCATGTAATTACTTCACTTTATTGCTAACCGTTAGCCATAGTAGTAGAAGTAATAGTTGACGAGACAACTTCATGAAGACACGATGATGGAGATCATGATGATGGAGATCATGGTGTCATGCCGGTGACGAAGGTGATCATGCCGCGCCTCGAAGATGGAGATCAAAGGCGCAAGATGATATTGGCCATATCATGTCACTTTATGATTTGCATGTGATGTTTGTCATGTTTACATCTTATTTGCTTAGAACGACGGTAGCATAAATAAGATGATCCCTCACTAAAATTTCAAGAGATGTGTTCCCCCTAACTGTGCACCGTTGCGAAGGTTCATTGTTTCGAACCACCACGTGATGATCGGGTGTGATAGATTCTAACGTTCGCATACAACGGGTGTAAGCCAGATTTACACATGCGAAACACTTAGGTTGACTTGACGAGCCTAGCATGTACAGACATGGCCTCGGAACACAAGAGACCGAAAGGTCGAACATGAGTCGTATAGTAGATACGATCAACATTGAGATGTTCACCGTTGATGACTAGTCCGTCTCACGTGATGATCGGACACGGTCTAGTCGATTCGGATCATGTATCACTTAGATGACTAGAGGGATGTCTATCTACGTGGGAGTTCATTAAATAATCAGATGAACTTAATTATCATGAACATAGTCAAAAGGTCTTTGAAAATTATGTCATAGCTTACGCTTTGGTTCTACTGTTTAAGATATGTTCCTAGAGAAAATTTAGTTGAAAGTTGATAGTAAAATTATGCGGACTGGGTCCGTAAACTGAGGATTATCCTCATTGTTGCGTAGAAGGCTTATGTCCTTAATGCACCGCTCGGTGTGTGAACCTCGAGCGTCGTCTGTGGATGTTGCAAACATCTGACATACACGTTTTGATGACTATGTGATAGTTCAGTGCGTAATGCTAACGGTTTAGAATTGAGGCGCCAAAGACATTTTTGAAATGTCGCAGAACATATAAGATGTTCCAAAGACTGAAATTGGGATTTCAGACTGGTGCCCACATCAAGAGGTATGAGACCTCTGACAAGTTTCTTAAGCCTGCAAACTAAGGGAGAAAAGCTCAATCGTTGAGCATGTGCTTAGATTGTCTGAGTAATACAATCGCTTGAATCGAGTGGGAGTTAATCTTCCAGATGAGATAGTGATGGTTCTCCATAGTCACTGCCACCAAGCTATTAGAGCTTCCTGATGAACTATAACATATCCGGGATAGACATGATGATCCTTGAGCTACTCGCGATGTTTAACACCGCGAAAGTAGAAATCAAGTAGGAGCATCAATTGTTGATGGTTAGTAAAACCACTAGTTTCAAGAAGGGCAAGGGAAAGAAGGGATACTTCATGAAACGGCAAATCAGTTGCTGCTCTAGTGAAGAAACCCAAGGTTGAACCCAAACCCGAGAATAAGTGCTTCTGTAATGAGGGAACGGTCACTGAAGCAGAACTACCCTAGATACTTGGTAGATGAGAAGGCTGGCAAGGTCGACAGAAGTATATTGGATATACATTATATTAATGTGTATTTTACTAGTACTCCTAGTAGCATCAGGGTATTAGATACCGGTTCAGTTGCTAAGTGTTAGTAACTCTAAATAAAAGGCTACAGAATAAACGGAGACTAGCTAAAGGTGAGATGACGATAGGTGTTGGAAGTGTTTCCAAGGTTGATGTGATCAAGCATCGCATGCTCCCTCTACCATCGAGATTGGTGTTAAACCTAAATAATTGTTATTTGGTGTTTGCGTTGAGCATAGACATGATTGGATTATGTTTATCGCAATACGGTTATTCATTTAAGGAGAATAATGGTTACTCTGTCTATTTGAATAATACCTTCAATGTTCTTGCACCTAAAATGAATGGTTTATTGAATCTCGATCGTAGTGATACACATGTTCATGCCAAAAGATATAAAATAGTAATGATAGTACCACATACTTGTGGCACTGCCATTTGAGTCATATTGGTATAAAACGCATGAAGAAGCTCCATGTTGATGGATCTTTGGACTCACTCGTTTTTGAAAAGATTGAGACATGCGAACCATGTCTATTGGTAGATATGCATGACGAAACTCCATACAGATGGATCGTTTGGACTCACTTGATTTTGAATCACTTGAGACATGCAAATCATAACACATGGGCAAGATGACTGAAAGGCCTTGTTTTCAGTAAGATGGAACAAGAAAGCAACTTGTTGGAAGTAATACATTTTGATGTGTGCAGTCCAATGAGTGCTGAGGCACGCAGTGGATATCGTTATGTTCTTACTTCACAAATGATTTGAGTAGATGCTGAGTATATTTACTTGATGAAACACAAGTCTGAATTATTGAAAGGTTCAAGTAATTTCAGAGTGAAGTTGAAGATCGTCGTGACAAGAGGATAAAATGTCTGTGATATGATCATAGAGATGAATATCTGAGTTACGAGTTTGGCTCACACTTAAGACATTGTGGAAATTGTTTCACAACTAATTCTGCCTGGAACACCATAGTGTGATGGTGTGTCCGAACATCATAACTGCACCCTATTGGATATGGTGCATACCATGATGTCTCTTATCGAATTACCGCTATCATTTATGGGCTAGGCATTAGAGACAACCGCATTCACTTTAAATAGGGCACCACACAATTCCGTTGAGACGACACCGTATGAACTATGGTTTAAAGAAACCTAAGCTGACATTTCTTAAAAGTTTGGGGCTGCGATGCTTATGTGAAAAAGTTTCAGGCTGATAAGCTCGAACCCAAAGCGGATAAATGCATCTTCATAGAATACCCAAAACAGTTGGGTATACCTCCTATTTCGGATCTGGAAGCAAAAATGATTGTTTCTAGAAACGGGTCCTTTCTCGAGGAAAAGTTTCTCTCGAAAGAATTGTAACATCCCAAATTTTCAATTTGGTATGTTATACATAGGTCATCATTGCATATCATATTTTATTGCATTTTGACAAATCCTTGATAAATCCTAAGCAACTCAAGGACCCTCGGAGAAAGTTGGGGATTTTCTCAAATTTTCATATTTGATTTCCATCAAATAATAAAACGAGGATTTTGGTTTTAATTATTTTTCTCTCCGGAAAAAACTATTTCATTAAAAATAAATGAGGGGAGAAAATATGACTTCTCCAAAACAATTGAAATATTGGAGGAAAAGTGTTAAAATCATTTATTGGAATTTATTCAGATTTTATTTGCAATTTTAATTGCATTAAAAAAATATTGCACGTTTCCAAAATTTTATTTTGTGTAAAAAAAATTTCACCCTATTCTAAATATTCTAACTAGACGGGGAAATTTTGTCTTAATTTTTTTTGGATTTTTATTTATTTTTCTACGAATTTTTCGGCGGAACGTTTTTAAAAAAAATTGCGCAGAAGGAGTTACAAGATCACAAGAGTTTGAAGTATATCTTCACGCAGAAGGAGTTAAACCTCAGACAGAGGAGATGGTTGGAGCTCATTAAGGATTATGATATGAGGTTGCATTATCAACCAGGAAAGGCTAACGTAGTAGCAGACGCGTTGAGCCGCAAGAGTCATGTTAACACCCTCATGACAGGAGAGTTACCTCAGGAGTTAGCCGAGGACCTTCGCGAGCTATGTTTGGAGATAGTCCCAAGAGGCTATTTAGCGACACTGGAGATTCAGTCTACCTTGATGGAAAGGATCAGAGAGGCTCAGAAGACAGACAAGGAGATTGAAGAGATAAAGGAGAAGATGAGCAAAGGAAAAGCCAAGGGATTTCGTGAGGATGAGCACGATACCTTATGGTTTGAGGACCGCGTGTATGTGCCAAAAGATCCGGAGATCAGGAAGATGATTTTGCATGAAGCCCATGATTCACCGTACTCGATTCACCCAGGAAATACCAAGATGTATTTGGATCTGAAGAATACTTTCAGGTGGACCGGAATGAAGAAGGATATTGCAGAATATGTAGCAGTTTGTGATGTATGTCAGAGAGTGAAGGCAGAGCATCAGAAGCCAGCAGGATTGCTACAACCATTGCCGATACCCGAATGGAAGTGGGATAAAATAGGCATGGATTTTATCACAGGATTACCCAGGACTCGTTCAGGCTATGACTCAATATGGGTTGTAGTCGACCGTTTGACGAAAGTGGCTCATTTCATTCCAGTGAAGACCACTTACACCAGTGCTAAGTTGGCAAAGATATACATGACCAGGATCGTATGTTTGCATGGAGTTCCGAGGGCCATTGTATCAGACAGAGGAACCCAGTTTACCTCGAAGTTTTGGAAGCAGTTACATGAAACATTGGGAACCAGGCTAGAATTTAGTACAGCTTTTCACCCACAGACAGATGGACAGACCGAGAGAGTCAACCAGATTTTGGAGGACATGTTGAGAGCTTGTGCACTAGATTATGGATCTAGTTGGGACGACAATTTGCCATATGCAGAGTTTTCGTATAACAACAGTTATCAAACCAGTTTGAAGATGGCCCCTTTCGAAGCTTTGTACGGAAGGAGGTGTAGAACACCGTTGTTATGGGACGAAGTTGGAGACCGTCAGTTGTTTGGACCGGATTTGATTAAGGAGTCTGAACAGAATTGAGGTTGATTCGTGATAGGCTCAAGGTAGCCCAGTCCAGGTAGAAGAGTTATGCTGATTCTAAACGAAAGGAGACAGTTCACGAAATCGGAGACCGAGTTTATCTTCGAGTATCACCACTTCGAGGAGTGAAGCGCTTTGGAGTTAAGGGAAAGTTAGCGCCCTGTTTTATCGGACCATACAGAGTTTTGGAACGTACGGGAGAGGTTGCCTACAAGCTGGAATTGCCCGAAGGATTGTCTGGAGTTCATGATGTATTTCACGTTTCCCAGTTGAAGAAGTGCCACGCAGAGATGGCTGAGATACCACTGAGAGATACTGTGCCGCTGGAAGCGATTCAGCTGGAAAGTGATTTGACCTATGAGGAGAAACCAGTTAAGATTCTTGAGTATGCCAGCCGAGTTACCCGCAGTAAGGTTATCAAGTTTTGCAAAGTCCAGTGGAGTCACCACACGGAGGATGAAGCCACCTGGGAGCGAGAGGAAGATCTACGGAAGAATCACTCCCACCTGTTTTCTAGCCAACCCGAATCTCGAGGGCGAGATTCATCTTAAGGGTGGTAGGTTTGTAACATCCCAAATTTTCAATTTGGTATGTTATACATAGGTCATCATTGCATATCATATTTTATTGCATTTTGACAAATCCTCGATAAATCCTAAGCAACTCAAGGACCATCGGAGAGAGTTGGGGATTTTCTCAAATTTTCATATTTGATTTTCATCAAATAATAAAACGAGGATTTTGGTTTTAATTATTTTTCTCTCCGGAAAAAAATTCATTAAAAATAAATGAGGGGAGAAAATATGACTTCTCCAAAACAATTGAAATATTGGAGGAAAAGTGTTAAAATCATTTATTGGAATTTATTCGGATTTTATTTGCAATTTTAATTGCATTAAAAAAATATTGCACGTTTCCAAAATTTTATTTTGTGTCAAAAAAATGTTCACCCTATTCTAAATATTCTAACTAGACGGGGAAAATTTGTTTTATTGTTTTTGGATTTTTATTTATTTTTCTACGAATTTTTCGGCGGAACGTTTTTAAAAAAATTGCGCCGCGCCCGACCGGGCCGTGGCCCAGCCGAGCGGCCGGCCCACCCCGCGTCTCCCTCGCGCAGCCGCCACCGCTGCCGCGCCGTGTCCGGCTC